>NC_057803.1:710941585-710943676 GCF_018294505.1 Triticum aestivum
CGTTCCTTAGCCGTGTACGGTGCCCCCCTCCACCATATTCCACCTCAGTCATATCGTAGCGGTGCTTAGGCAAAGCCCTGCGTCGGTAGAACATCATCATCGTCACCACACCGTCGTGCTGACGGAACTCATCCCCGACACCCTGCTGGATCGGAGTCTGGGGATCGTCACCGAGCTGAACGTGTGCTGAACTCGGAGGTGACGTACGTTCGGTACTTGGATCGATCGGATCGTGAAGACGTACGACTACATCAACCGCATTGTCATAACGCTTCCGCTTACGGTCTACGAGGGTACGTGGACAACACTCTCCCCTCTCGTTGCTATGCATCACCATGATCTTGTGTGTGCGTAGGAAATTTTTTGAAATTACTACGTTCCCCAATAGTTATTTGGTTGCAGGGTTGTTTGAGAGAGACCATATTCATCCTACGCCTCCCACGGATTGATAAACCTTTGGTCATCCACTTGAGGGAAATTTGCTACTGTCCTACAAACCTGTGCACTTGCAGGCCCAACAACGTCTACAAGAAGAAGGTTGTGTAGTAGACATCAATTATTGTTTTCATCAATGAGACATCACATAGCAAATTGGTCACTAGTCGTAATCACAACTACTCCTCATCATCAACTCTAATACATTGTACCACATAATAAACATATTGTACCTCATAGGACCTACTAGATTCTCTTAGGACCTACTATATTCTCTAAGGTAAAATAGCAAAAAACAAGATAGCCCCTGACTCTCCATTATGGAGAATGGAGATTGTCCTGTCTCCAATTCTTGCCTTTCGCTTAATGTTACTTCCAAGAACCTCCTTACGAATGTCCAAACATTTTTTCCATTCTTTGATTAGCATGTGTTCACTGGTTTTAGAAATCCGATATGCACAAGTGAGATCCGTAGGTTGACCTGGCTGTATGTTCAGAACTGCAGGGCGACCATTCTGATACATCAGATGAGGCACACAATCCATCGGGATTTTCTGTTGAAAAACATAATAATAACTTCGTAGTTAGCAATGATGTACCAGTTTTAGAAGTATGCAAAAGATGCACAGATGTCGTAATAGTAAAAAATCTTACCAGGGTATCTCCATAGAAGTTACCATGGTTCAACACGTGCACTAGTGGCATGTATTCACCATAATTTGGAGGAGTTCGATAATAGGTATTGTAATTCTCAAGATAAGTACAAAATGCGATCAGATGACTTTTCTCCTTAGAAGTTAATTCGGAGCCATCGGTGTAGTGGGTTTTGTCTACCATCTTCCGCACATTCTTTGAAGAATCAAAATAAGCTGCCAATGGAAATAAGCTGTCAACTATTTTGAAATAAACAATATAAATTAGTTAATAACTATGTTTGAGAAACTCACATAGCGGTAGAATCGGAAGCGTATCAACAAGGACCCAAATGTCCATATTGTCTTGCTTGATGTCAGGATCACCAAGATCCATGGTGACAATCATACCCTCATAAAAACCATACATTTTGCAAAGTGCTTCCCAGTTTTGGCAACCAAAATGGATTACGCTCTGAGAATTGTACAGATTTACTTCAAAATCCATATCATGATGGGTCCTTAGGTGTATTTTTTTAAAAAAAATCATGGTCTTCAAACCCATCCTCTCCAAGACATAGCATCTTGCATGGCATGGGATTGTGACGCCCGGATAATCAGGCTACATTAATCCCACGTTAACGATGCCACGTCATCCCGGTTTCTGTGCTAATCTCGCGTTAGTTCGAAAACGATTCAAATTAAAATTTATAATAAAAACAAACAACAAAAGTTTTCAAATGCTAAAAACTAAAATGTTCACAATATTGCAAAAATTACATAAGCTGTTATAACAATAAAAGTAACACTTTAGAAACTCCAGAAATGCCCCTAGGAATTAAAACAGTGGACCAACAGCATATCACTTGGCCTTTTCGCTTTCTAAAAATAATTAAACTTTTTCGAAAGATCTTCAGCTTTTTGTGGCATTGCTATATAATGCAATGATGTTCATGTGACAAGCTACATGATTTACAAAAGTCCTTTGGTGGTTAAGCAATTAACAAACCAGAGCAAAAATAAA
>NC_057803.1:710944131-710945946 GCF_018294505.1 Triticum aestivum
CGCTCCACTCACGCCCCTACTCTCCCTCTCCCCCGATCCAATCGGGATCGGGCTCGCCGCCGCCCGCCATTGCCCAGGGATCCCCATCCCCTGCCGTGTCGGAGCCCCACCACCGCTGCCGCGCCCGCGCCCGGGGATCCGCCGCCTATCGTCGTCATCGCGCCACCGCCGCACAGAAGCTCCTGCCATGCCCGCACCTGCCCTGGTCCTCCGTGTTCGTGTCGCGCCAAGCCACCTCCTCGCCGGACATGGACGGATCCCGGAGGCCCCGTCGCGGATCCGGCCTCCCCTCGCCTTGCTCCCCTCGCCGGAGTCCCCTCATCGACCGGTGCCCGCCTCCCCCACCACTGCCGTGCTGGTGCCTCGCCGTCTCCGTCGCGTCCACTGCGGCTCTCCACGGCCCCGGCGAGCACGCTCGCGCCTGTGGGCTGCCACCTCCGCCCCGCAGCTTCTCCGTCGTCACCGCCCTCGCCGGATTCGTCAAGCCCCTCCTCGCCGGACTGCCTCCTCCACGACGCTCGTCCCCGTCCTCCTCCTCAATCCCCCGCTGCCCCGTCCCCTACGCTCCCTCAGTGAGGCCCCCGGCCTCCTCTTCTCTCCCCGTCTCCATCGTCCGTTCTGTCGCGTCGACGGGATTGCCGAACGGCACCACGGCCACCGCACCGCCTCCCCCCTCCTCCCGCTCGCTCGCACGCCCATGGTCGCGCGCTCGCGCCGACCGCAGCTGCGGCTGCCCTTCCCCGTCCCCCTGTGTGCCGCGCCCCCTCGCTGCGGCTCCCCTCACTGCCGACCCGCGCCCACCCAGGCCGCCCCAGGCCACCGGCCTCCCTCTTCTCCGGCGCTCTGCCGTGGTCGCCGGCGCCCTAGTTGGGTTGCCCCTGCCGGTCGCGCCCGCAGCGCCCGACGCCCGTGAACCCCCCACACCCGCTATGGCTCCCTGTGCCAATGACATGTGGGGCCCCGCCTCCAAAACGTTAAAAAAAGAATTTAAAAATAATAATAATAACAAATATATAATTAATAAATAAATAAATTAATAATTAAAATAATTAATTAAGTTAAGTTAATTAATCCTATTTAATTAATCTAATTAACTAGTTAGTTTAATTGAACCCTAATTAGACTAAACAGTCAATGACGAACGAGACCCACATGTCAGTTGACCAATCAACGCCCATGTTGACTACTGACGTCATGCTGACGTCGTGCTGATGTCAGCATGCACTGTTCTGGATAATGTTGAATTTAAATAATTAAATAAATCCTAAAAATGATTTAATTCTTTTAAAATTAATATAAAATAAACCGTAGCTTGGATGGGAAAACTTTGTACATGAAAGTTGCTCATGACGACAGGACGAATCCGGATAAGCAGCCCGTTCGTCCACCACACATCCCTAACATAGCAAACACGCAAGTTTCCCCCTTCGGTTCATCTGTCCGAAAACACGGAACACCGGGGATACTTTCCCGGATGTTTCCCCCCTTCACCGGTATCACCTCCTACCGCGTTAGAACACGTCTAGCTCTGCTTGTTGCACTAGTGCAGAACCGGGCAATAGCACCGGTTCATAAGGCCCTGTAGTGCCGGTTACATAACCGGCACTAAATTGTGGTCACTAAAGCCCCCCCCCCCTTAGTACCGGTTCAGCACGAACCGGTGCTAAAGGGCAACCATGTGGCACGAGCCAGCTCCGGGGGCCTGGAGCCCTTTAGTACCGGTTGGAAAGACCAACCGGTACTATAAGGTTTGGTGGGTTTTTAGTTTTATGATTTATTTTTCATTTAATTTTGTGTTTCCATTTTAATTCTTTT
>NC_057803.1:710946357-710968005 GCF_018294505.1 Triticum aestivum
ATTTCTAGTAGAACCAATCATGCATATATATATCATCAATGTCTCACAAACCACCATATTAATTAATTCACACATACACACATGTATAGCTATATACAATTTCTCCTACATATGCATGTTGCCTTCAGAGCCAGTGGCATTAGCCTAATTGGTGCCTTCGGAGCACGATGACAATTGGAAGTGGTTTTCATGGGGGCGGTAGCGGGTAATAGAATTCTCCCTTTGGATTTATGACCTGGTCGAGCAAAAATCCCGCTATTTCCTCTTGAAGTGCTTCTACGCGCTCCATTTCTATGATCTTCTCCCGCACCTCTTTGAACTGTTAAGAAGGAGATCAATATGCATGTGTATTAGTTGTGTGACTAGATATCGATAATGGTGTAAAAATTGTGAATAGTGTTCTGACAAGCGTACCCATTCCTATCTTTGAGATCTGCTCCTTTCGGACGCCATCATGCGAATGTTCTCGCAAACGCAGAATGCAGACAGATCAGTCCCCTGCGCCTGCTTCAGGGCCTTTACGAGAATGGAATTTGATTAGATAAAAATTAATCAAGCATGATAATTAAAGAGATGGCAGCTAGCTAGCTAGTACTACTTAATTGCTTACCTTGGGTCGAAACCATTGAAGCATTTGTTTCCATTCGCCAGGCGTGACGGCGATGAACCTTCCCAAGCCCTGCCCGCCGACAAAGAAAATGAATAAAGGGGTTATTAAATAGTTCATATCATGAAATGATGAACTAAATAGGCCGAGATATATAGTTAATAATGATTGAAATTACCTGTTGACTATCCCATACAAGATGTTATAGTCAGTTTTTTCTGAGATTAGTGAGTCCAGTACTTCAACTGTTCCGGCGTCAACTTTAATGATACACTAGACCCAATGAAATCTGCATGCATGCACATTTGCATGTCTTAATTAAGCAGCATATGTAAGCAAAAACATGTAGCTAGCTAGTAGGCAAAAACAGAGAATTTGTAGTACAAGACAGTGTGACTCACTGGAAGTTGTAAGGAAGTAGTATATCTTCATTGTATTTGAGGCGCTTCAAGAACTCTAGCATGCTGTCCTCTACGTTCTTTTGCTGACGTTGATTTATCTTCCATGTGTATTCATTAACGGTGTTTGGGTCAATGAACCCAATGCCAAAGCGTCCACCTTTTCTCATTTCATATATCTTCATCCTGCATAATACCACAGAAAAGAATATAGTGAGGATAATTACAGGTAATGATTGATCAAAAGGATCACTACAACTAGCTTGAGACTTAAATTATAGAAAGAAATCACTTACAGACAATAGCAACTGACGATAGATTTGTCGAGTGCGTCTTGATTGTATAACTGAAACAGTTTTGAATACTCAACAGACACAGCTTTCTCATGGAAGTAATGGTCCTGCTTGCCATTCACCATGAGGGACAATCGATCTGAAATCTTGGTAATGTTCATGTACCATTGATGCAATTCATACATTCTCGTTGGGAGGTTCTTGACCTTGTCTGGCGCAACCAAAGGTTGGCCCCGGACATATTTCCGTTTTATTTCATCCTCTCTAAGCAAAGGCATGGGCTCGATCTCGAGGAGTTGTCCAACAGTGATGTTGAGAACTTCAGCCTGCATTATATGCTCCTATGTTATTACCACATTGCCCACCTCGGGAACGTGCACTGTTTGCCCACAATAATATTGGGCGCGCGTACTGTCACCTGTTGTTGGCACAACAAGCGAGGGGATCGATTGCGCCGCCTGTTCTCCCAGCTGGGGAATGGTTTTCCCGCATTTTTTGGTAGCTGCTTCTTGTTTGCTCGATCCTGATGTAGACGTGCTCACCTCCCTTTGTAGACATGCTCGATTTAACTTCCTGATGTGGCACTCATAGTCTGTGTCAACAGGCTTGGGAGCTGGTGGTTGAGCCATACAAATGAAGTGGTCAATCGTTTCCTCAGGCACTTTCTCCCTTGGCGGCGGTGGCGGTTTCGGTGCAAAATGGGCTTCCACCTCGGCCTTTGATATGGCTGTGATTTCCTCCTCGGACCTGTCATAAGACCTCTGCGGAAGAGGCTTGAGGCTTGGACCATATTTATATCGCTTGCATCCGCCTGTACTTCCTGTACTACCTCGACTCGTACCGCTACGCACCATAGCTGCGGGGTGTCTCTTCTGCGATTGCTGAGGCGGCGGAGACGGCTGACGGGGCTGAGTTGGACGAGGAGGAGTGGCCTGAGGTTGTGCCGGACTTGGAGGAGGAGTGGACGTCTGACGCTGTGGCGAACTTGGAGGAGGAGGATTGTCCTGACACTTTGCCGGACTTGGAGGAGGAGGAGTGGCCTGACACTTTGCCGGACTTGGTGGACTTGCAGGAGCGGGAGTCTGCTGACTCGGTGGTGGACTTCGACGAGGACTCGGCTGACGCGGTGTCGGTGGCCTTCGAAAGATGATGCAATACTTTTTCCATAGGATGATACGATGTTTGGCCTCTCCGAGAAAGCGCTCGCCGTCACCTCCAGCAATGTCAAGCTGTAGCTCCGAATATGGTGGGTCCACCACCTCATCAACCAAGACACGAGCATAGCCCACTGGAATCGGGTTGCAATGGAAGGTTGCCTCGGGGGGATTTGTAAAAGCAAAGCCGTCCGCCACCTTCATGGATATGTTCTTCATTTTGACATGTAGCTCGCAGTTAGTGTTCTCTGTGATGTCATCCACGGGGTATCTACCCACAATTGCGTCGTCCGGGACGGAACCCACGCTGCTTCTCGGCATGGATGGGCCGGTGCTATCCAATGCTGGATCATCCGCTAGCTGCTGCAGCTGCTGAGACCCCCTTTAATGGGTAAGTGAGTCGATCTGCTCCAGCTGCCGCTGGAATTTGAATGCCAATTCCGCTTGACTTGCTTCTAGGCCTTGAAGGCGTTCATAGTCCCGCTTCCTCTGCTCCTCCTCCATCTTCCTCTTCTTCTCCTCCGCAATCTTCTTTCTCCCACGGGTTCTGTAGTCGGTGTTCCATTCTGAAAACCCCTCATACCACGGAATAGCGCCCTTGCCTCGTGTTCTTCCCGGGTGCTCGTCGTTCTCTCTGTTGGGCTGGAACACCCCCGATCGTGCCTCTTCTATTGCAACAAGTATCGCATCGTCGGCTCCCTTTAGACTTGCCCTCGTCGAAACATTGCCTGTCTCCGGGTCCAACTCCCCCCCATGCGCATAGAACCAAGTCCTGACCCTGGGGGGCCAGCTCTTAGTAGCCGGAGTGACACCTGCATCCTCCATCTCTTTCTCAGACTTATCCCACTTAGGCATTGCCACCGCATAGCCACCTGGCCCCAGCTTATGGAACTTATCCTTTTTTTCGGCATTCTTCTTGTTTATTCTCGACCGTTCCTTAGCTAATTCTGAATCCTTGAATTTCACAAAATCGTCCCAATGATCACGTTGGTTCTCTAGTGTTCCCTTGAATACTGGAGTCTTCCTTCCTCCCTTGACGTACTTCTTCCATTCACGATTCTTGTGGTTCTTGAATGCAATCGCCATCATCCTAAGAGCAGCCTCCTTGACTTTCTGCACATCTGCTTCTGTGAAATGATCTGGTAGGGTGAAATGTTCCATGAGAGTATCCCAAAGCAGATCTTTTTGATTCTTGTCGACAAAAGTAACATCTGGACGTGGAGCAGCGTCCTCTTTGCCTTTTTGTCTTTTGTCTTTTGCTGGCTCTCTCCATTCTTGAAGGGAGATCGGGAGTTGGTCCTTCACAAGAACTCCGCACTGACGAACAAACTTGTCTGCAATCTTCTTAGGCGCTAATGGTTTGCCAGTAGGGCTGCATGCCTCGATATTGTACTTTACGCCCGGCTTCAACTTTTTGTTCGGGCCTCGTTTCGTCATTTTGCCTGAAGATTTTCTCGATCCGGATGGCTGAAAGAAAAAAGATCGATTCGTTAATATATCTTCAAGTCATTTAAAACATGTGATGATCACCAGATGCCTGCTTATATAAATATATATACCTCGCCGGTCTTTGTTTTTTCAGGATCAACATGTTCTTCGTCATCGTCATAATCGTAGTTCATGACTTCATCAATTTGGTCGTCGCGATCGAATATCATATCACCCTCTCCGGTGTTGTTTAGAAATTCGGAGCCGTCATAATCTTCTTCATTCTGATTATCATCTGGCCCGCGTATCATATCGAACATGGTCTGTTCTCCCTGTCTGTCGGTATTGTCTGCCATAGCTTTTGTTTAACTAATCCAAAAGAAATATAAAACAATTTAGTATTCAAATTACATCGTCTCGAATAATAGATATAATCTCGAATACATCGTCTAGAATAATAGATATAATCTCGAATACATCGTCTCGAATAATATATAATATTGAATAGTACATCACTGGCTATTAGCTAATAAAGATCGAATATTACAGAAGAATCTAGGACACTCGCGGTTCCTCCGGCGCGGGCGGTGGACACCCAAAGAGAAGGAACCCTCACAGGATCATAGCTGAAGTGAGATCCCCGAAGAAACTGCCACGTATTGGAGAACCTGCCGCCCTCTAACGCAACCATGTAGCGATGGACGTGCTCGTCCTCTTCCCTAACACGGCGACGTACCACCTCCGGCGGGGCCGGGTCCCTCTGCACGGAAACTGGCCCACGCGAACGCCACCAAACGAGATTAGGGTCGACGACGGGACCCGTGGCCGGGTTCCTCATCAAGCGGCGCGCCCCTCCAGGCAGCACCTCCCAGTGCCAGCCCGGCGGAGCCCAGTCCCGCACATGGGTCGGCTGGACGTCGTCGCGGACGGGTCGACAGCGAGGATGCGGGCCGGGCATCGTCGAGAACAAATACTAGCTATATGCCCGCAAAAAGTAACATTTTTTTAATGATTGGATTTTGATAACTAAAATTTCTAACATTTCTATATAACACTAATTATGCTAATCTAAATAATCTAAATAACACTAAAATTTCTAACATTTCTAACATTTCTATATAACACTAATTTCTAACATTTCTATATAACACTAATTTCTAACTGATTAAACACTAATTATATCCATCTAACATGCATTCATACATATATAATAGTGAAAAAATAATAATCTAAATAATCTAAACTAATTAAACATACAAAATACGTGTGTGTGTGTACTAATTAAACACTAATTATCTAAACTAATTAAACATACAAAATAATAATCTAAATAATCTAAACTAATTAAAGACTAATTATCTAAACTAATTAAACATGCTTGCGTGTGTACGGGCTCGGGGAGGGCTCACAGCGGGCGACGGCGACGGCGAGGCGACGGCGAGGCGACGGCGAGGCGACGGCCGGGGCGGCGACGGTGGGGACGGCGCGACGGGGACGGGCCCGGGGCGGCGACGGAGACGAGGGCGGCGACGGGGATGGGGGCGGCGATGGAGACGAGCGGCGACGGAGATGATCGAGGGCGGCGGCGACGGCGACGGAGACGGAAACAGAGGAACGAACAGAGAGGGAAAATGAAATTTTTGCACTCTAGCATATATAGAGGGCACCTTTAGTACCGGTTGGAGCCACCAACCGGTACTAAAGGCCTGTTTTTGCCAGGCCAAGCGGCGGGAAGCGACCCCCTTTAGTACCGGGTGGTGGCACAAACCGGTACTAAAGGCCCCCCCTTTAGTACCGGTTTGTACCACGACCCGGTACTAAAGAGGGTGCGCTGGCGCAGGTGCGATGCGGCAAGTTTAGTCCCACCTCGCTAGTCGAGGGGCTACCGCACTGGTTTATAAGCCCCAGTGCGGTAGCTCTCTTGAGCTCCTCTCCTAACCAGGCCTACTGGGCCTACCTGTCCTCTTCGCCTAGTGGGCCTACTAGGCCTTCGCGGGTCTGCATCCTGGCCCAACGAAAGGTTGTGTCGCTAGTTGTATGCAGGCCGCTTTGGCCCAGTAGGCGGCCTTTTTTTTCTTAATTTTTTTTCTTAATTTTTTTTTTGCTTTATTTTTTTGTTTTATTTATTTTTGAGTTGTTTTTTGCTGTATTTAGAGTTTCTTTGTGAATATTTTTGCTTTAGGTACAAAAAATTACAAACTTTCTGTTAGTGCCGGTAGATTTCAAATTTGAATAGTTTAAATTTTGAATTATTTGAAATTTGTGTGAATCACTAGTTTGTGAATAACTTAACTTTGAAAAAAGTTTTTTCAGTGATTCTTTTTTCTTATGTTTAATATTAGTGTGTTTTATCATTATATTCAATTTAGTAATGCTTAGGTTATTTAAAAAATGAAATGCCTTTGTAACAGTTCAGTTTTCGTCGGAAACCCTGATACTTCGAAAGAGATTGTCCATTTTGTACACGAAGTGCATCCAGTTTTTGCCGTAACCCTCTCTACTTTCTTACACATGCTATTTGTATGAAATTATGATACCATGCCAACTTTCAACCTTTTCTAAGTTCATTTGAATTGCTTTCCAATTTCAGGGTCATTTAGCTGGAAAAAAATTAGTAAATGCATGAAAAGAATTTGTTTGCACAAAAAATTTCTTCGCGTTTCAAATGCCAAAACACATAACTACCCTAACTATTACAGACATTCCCTCCTGGGTGTGAAACACAGAAGAAAGTGATGATAGTGAAGCCGATCACATCCCAGATCTTTGGGTGTGAAACTTTTTCTTCGCGTGTGTCCCTTTGCGCCGTAACCATGGAAAATCTTCATCATTTAACGGGATGCTCGAGTCAATATTCACTGTGAATGGAGCAATTTCATCAAACTTTTCATAATCTTCTGACTTGTCTGTCTTGTCATCCACTCCCACGATGTTTCTTTTCCCAGAAAGAACTATGTGCCGCTTTGGCTCATCGTACGATGCATTCGCTTCCTTATTTTTTCTTTTTCTTGGCTTGGTAGACATGTCCTTCACATAGAAAACCTATGCCACATCATTGGCTAGGACGAATGGTTCATCTGCATACGCAAGATTGTTGAGATCCACTGTTGTCATTCCGTACTGCGGGTCTTCCGTTACCCCACCTCGTGTCATATTGACCCATTTGCACCGAAACAAAGGGACCTTTAAACCACGTCGATAGTCAAGTTCCCATATGTCCTGTATATAACCATAATATGTTTCCTTTCCCGTCTTGGTTTCTGCATCAAAGCGGACACCACTGTTTTGGTTGGTGCTCTTCTTATCTTGGGCGATCGTGTAAAATGTATTGCCATTTATCTCGTACCCTTTGAAAGTCATTATATTCGAAGATGGTAACTAGGACAGCAAGTACAGGTCATCTTCAATAGAGGTGTCATGCATGGTACGTGTCTGCAACCAGTTGGCGAAACTCCTGGTTTGTTCACGTGTAATCCAGTCATCAGACCGCTCCGGGTGTTTGGAGCGTAGCAAATTCTTGTGTTCATCCATATACGGAGCCAGCAAGGTGGAATTCTGTAGAACTGTGTAGTGTGCTTCAGTGAGAGAATGTCCGTCCATACATATTATTTGTTCCCCTCCTAGCGTGGCTTTTCCATCCAGTCTGCCCTTATGCCGCGATTCAGGAACACCAATCGGTTTAAGGTCAGGAATAAAGTCAATACAAAACTCAATGACCTCCTCATTTTGATGGCCCTTGGAGATGCTTCCTTCTGGCCTAGCACGGTTATGAAGATATTTCTTTAAGACTCCCATGAACCTCTCAAAGGGGAACATATTGTGTAGAAATACAGGACCCAAAACGTTAATCTCTTCGCATAGGTGAACTAGGACGTGCGTCATGATGTTGAAGAAGGATGGTGGGAACACCAACTCGAAACTGACAAGACATTGCACCAAATCATTCTGTAACCTTGGTATGATTTCTGGATCGATTACCTTCTGAGAGATTGCATTGAGAAATGCACATAGCTTCACAATGGCTAATCGAACGTTTTCCGGTAGAAGCCCCCTCAATGCAACCGAAAGCAGTTCCGTCATAATCACGTGGCAGTCATGAGACTTTAGGTTCTGGAACTTTTTCTCTGCCGTGTTTATTATTCCCTTTATATTCGACGAGAAGCCAGACGGTACCTTAATACTGAGCAGGCATTCAAAGAAGATTTCCTTCTCTTCTTTGGTAAGAGCGTAGCTTGCATGACCCTGATGTATGCCGTCTTCTCCGTGCATACATTGCTGGTCCTCCCGTGCCTCAGGTGTATCTTTTGTCTTCCCATACACGCCCAAGAAGCCAAGCAGGGTCACGCAAAGATTCTTCGTCACGTGCATCACGTCGATTGCGGAGCGGACCTCTAGGTCTTTCCAATATGGCAGGTCCCAAAATATAGATTTCTTCTTCCACATGGGTGCGTGTCCGTCCGCGTCCTTCGGAACAGGTTGTCCGCCAGGACCCTTTCAAAATATCACCTTCAAATTCTTGACCATATCATGTACATCATCACCAGTACGGTGGCGAGGCTTCGTCCGGTGATCCGCCTCACCTTTGAAATGCTTGCCTTTCTTTCTTACGGGATGCCTGCTCGGAAGAAATCGACGATGTCCCAGGTACACATTCTTCTTACAACTATTCAAATATATACTGTCGGTATCATCCAAACAGTGCGTGCATCCGCGGTATCCCTTGTTTGTCTGTCCTGAAAGGTTACTGAGAGCAGGCCAATCATTGATGGTCATGAACAGCAACGCCTTTAGGTCAAATTCTTCCCCCATGTGCTCATCCCACGCACGTACACCTATTCCATTCCACAGTTGTAAGAGTTCTTCAACTAATGGCCTTAGGTACACATCAATGTCGTTGCCGGGTTGCTTAGGGCCTTGGATGAGCACTGGCATCATAATGAACTTCCGCTTCACGCACAACCAAGGAGGAAGGTTATACAAACATAGAGTCACAGGCCAGATGCTATGGTTGCTGCTCTGCTCCCCAAAAGGATTAATGCCATCTGCGCTTAGACCAAACCATACACTCCTTGCGTCATCTGCAAACTCCTTCCCGTACTTTCTTTCGATTTTTCTCCACTGCGACCCGTCAGCGGGTACTCTCAACTTTCCGTCTTTCTTACGGTCTTCTCTGTGCCATCGCCTCGCCTTGGCATGCTCTTTGTTTTGGAACAAACGTTTCAACCGTGGTACTATAGGAGAATACCACATCACCTTGGCAGCAATCTTCTTCCTGGGGCGCTCGCCCTCGACATCACCAGGCTCATCGCGGCTGATCTTATAGCGCAATGCACCACATACCAGGCAAGCGTTCAAATCCTCGTACTCACCGCGGTAGAGGATGCAATCATTAGGGCATGCATGTATCTTCTGCACCTCTAACCCTAGAGGGCAGACAGCCTTCTTTGCTTCGTACGTACTCTCGGGCAATTCGTTGTCCTTTGGAAGCATATCCTTTATCATTACCAGCAACTTTCCAAATCCCTTGTCAGATACACCATTCTCTGCCTTCCATTGCAGCAATTCCAGTGTGGTGCCCAACTTTTTCTTGTCACCTACGCAATTCGGGTACAACAATTTTTTGTGATCCTCTAACATGCGCTGCAACTTCTTCTTCTCCAAATCACTTGCGCAGTTTCTCTTTGCATCGGCAATGGCCCGACCTAGATCATCAACGGGCTCATCTGATGCCTCTTCTTCAGCTTCTTCCCGCATTTCTGGCTCAGCTTCTTCCCGCATTACCGGCTCAGCTTCTTCCCCCATTGTTGTATCATCGTATTCAGGGAACCCATGGCCAGGATAGTTGTCGTCGTCCTCTTCTTCTTCATTGTCTTCCATCATAACCCCTCTTTCTCCGTGCTTGGTCCAAACATTATAGTGGGGCATGAAACCGGACTCAAACAGGTGGACGTGAATGGTTCTTGACGTAGAGTAATTGTGACCATTCTTACAGCTAGCACATGGACAAGGCATAAAACCATCCGCCCGCTTGTTTGCCTCAGCCGCAAGCAGAAAAGTATGCACGCCCTCAACGAACTGGGGAGAGCATCGGTCATCGTACATCCATTGTCGACTCATCTTCATTACACAACACCGAATAGACCAAATTAATACAAGTTCATACATAAAGTTCATACAACACTTAAATGCAACAAACAAATAACTCTCTAGCTAGAGCATTTAAATGCAACAACAAATGCCATCAAGATCGCAACTAAGGTAACAATTGATCCAACAGCATAATGATACCAAGCCTCACTATCGATGGCATATTTTCTAATCTTTCTAATCTTCAAGCGCATTTTCTCCATCTTGATCTTGTGATCATTGACGACATCGGCAACATGCAACTCCAATTCCATCTTCTCCCCCTCAATTCTTTTCAATTTTTCTTTCAAGTACTCGTTTTCTCTTTCGACTAAATTTAACCTCTCGACAATAGGGTCGGTTGGAATTTCCGGTTCACATACCTCCTAGATAAAAATATCTATGTCAACTTGATGGGCATAATTTGTCATAAACACGAAATGCAACAAATAGTTTTAAAAGAGAATATACCACATCCGAATCATAACAAGGACGAGGGCCGACGGGGACGGATATCAAAACCATGGCATTATGTATAACAAACAACGTACGGGTAAGATAATTATTACATGATTCACTATATATCCAAATCACACAAACATCAATTTTTTATATAAAATTTCATGAACAAGAGGCTCACCACAAGGTGGTGCCGGCGACGGGACGGTGCGGGCGACCGACGGTGGTTACGACGGAGATTTAGAAGGCACTAAGTAAACCACACCTACATATGCAAACTAATAAGTGTTATTTTTGACCTCAAATTGCATATAAATCAAATAGTAGCACATATATATATTTCCTCCCAAATTACTAAACTCACAAATTAATAACTATATAAAGCATTGCAAGAGCTAATCTAGCAATGAGAGATGAAAGGACAAAGTTGCTAACCTTTGTGATCACTTGAATGGATGGGGGCCTTCAAATCTTGACAAATTTTGGGCAAAATGTGTGATGAGCTCGAGGGGAAGAGGAAGAACAGAGAGGAGAGGAGAGGGGAAAGGGGGAAGAACAGAGCGAGCTAGACGAAGGGTTTATATGCAGGAGGACCTATAGTACCGGTTCGTGGCACGAACCGGTACTAAAGGTGCTGGAGGGGGCCCAGACTGACAACATCCTGCCACCACCCTCATTAGTACCGGTTCGTGGCACGAACTGGTGCTAAAGGTTAGCCACGAACCGGTACTAATGAGAGCGGCCTGGCTAGCCATTGGAACCGGCACTAATGTATACATTTGTGCCGGCTCTAATACAAACCGGCACTAATGTGCTTCACGTTTGACCCTTTTTCTACTAGTGTTGTCCTGTTATGAACTTGCTTGCTATGTATTTACTGTTTCTCCCCCCTCTTCTCTCCGGTAGACCCCGTGACAATGCTGATGCCCCTGTGGTCGACTACGTCACCGACGACCCCTCCTTCTTGTCTGAGCAACCAGGCAAGCCCCCCATTTGATCACCAGATATCGCCTACTCTTCTCTATACTGCTTGCATTAGAGTAGTGTAGCATGTTACTGCTTTCGGTTAATCCTATTCTGATGCATAGCCTGTCATTGTTACTGCAGTTGTTCCCCTTACCTGCTATCCTACTGCTTAGTATAGGATGCTAGTGTTTCATCAGTGGTCCTACATTCTTGTCCGTCTGCCATGCTATACTATCGGGCTGTGATCACTTCGGGAGGTGATCATGGGCATATACTTTATACTTTACACTGTTACTTTACCTGTGATACTGTTCGGAGATGGGGGCTAAAAGGACAGGTGGCTCCATACCGGTAGAGGTGGGCCTGGGTTCCCGACGGCCCCTGACTGTTACTTTGTGGCGGAGCGACAGGGCAGGTTGAGACTACCTGGGTGAGAGGTGGGCCTGGCCCTGTTCGGCGT
The DNA here is from genome assembly GCF_018294505.1 of Triticum aestivum. Classification (NCBI taxonomy): domain Eukaryota; kingdom Viridiplantae; phylum Streptophyta; class Magnoliopsida; order Poales; family Poaceae; genus Triticum; species Triticum aestivum. The sequence continues at coordinate 710,958,249 of NC_057803.1, forward strand.
TCGCGGATACTTAACACGCTTAACGAGATCTTGGTATTTGATCTGAGTTGGGTCGTTGGCCTTATACGCACTAACCGCCACGTGGGACAAGTTATGGGCAACCGGCGTCGTGGTATCAGCCGAAGCATTTCGTGATGTCAACGATGGAGCAGCACGCGCCGGATTGGACTGGAACGCCTGGTAGGCTAGGTCTGCTTTCGGCCGCCCTCGCAACATGCAGGTGTGCTATGGGCGATGGGCCCAGACCCCTGTGCGCTTAGGTTTAGCCCGGCGTGCTGACCTCTCTCTTATGCCTAGGTGGGGCTGCGACGTGTTGATCTTCCGTGGCCGGGCATGACCCAGGAAAGTGTGTCCGGCCAAATGTGATCGAGCGTGTCGGGTAATGTGGTGCACCCCTGCAGGGAAGTTTATCTATTCGAATGGCCGTGATCTTCGGTAACAGGATGACTTGGAGTTGTACCTTGACCTTATGACAACTAGAACCGGATACTTAATAAAACACACCCTTCCAAGTGCCAGATACAACCGGTGGTCGCTCTCTCTCAGGGCATTGAGGAGGGGATCGCCGGGTAGGATTATGCTATGCGATGCTACTTGGAGGACTTCAGCCTACTCTCTTCTACATGTTGCAAGGCGGAGGCTGCCAGAAGCGTAGTCTTCGACAGGATTAGCTATCCCCCTCTTATTCTGGCATTCTGCAGTTCAGTCCACTAATATGGCCCTTTACACATATATCCATGCATATGTAGTGTAGCTCCTTGCTTGCGAGTACTTTGGATGAGTTGGAGGACTCACCCAAAGTACTCGCAAGCAAGGAGCTTAGTCATTGCATGACTGGCCGAAGTCGAGTCTAGTCATTGCAAAACCTTTACTAACATGGCTGTGCGGCCTATGGGCCCACGTCGCCATTGGGTGATATTAGGATCTTTTATTCCTCCTCTATACTCTGGGACTCTAATCTCTCTTCTATTCGGGTTAAATGGTTTTGCTAACTCTAACTCTAGGTTCTCGTAAATACTTTCTCCCGGAGAGCCCCTTCATCCCAGATGATGGCCTGCTTAACCAGAAGATTCCGAGGATACTCTATGATGTTCTATCGAGATTTGTGCCATCACTTTTGCTATTCCCGACAACCGATAAACCACTATGGATAACCACGTATACTCGCCATTCATACAATGCTTCCCAGTTGATCTTGATATTACAAGATATCCCAAAATTCTCTCTGTTGTTCCGAGAATCCTTAAGCTTACTGCCTTGCGGTTCTTTGCCACATGAATACCACTATGGATAATTTCTAGCACTCACTGGATATTTTCTCATCCCCAGTTGATTCATGTATTTCACAAAGTATTCAAAATACTATTTGAACTTACGAAAATCCTGAGTAGCCTATTGCTTTTGTAATTCTTACTTGCTTGCCTTATGGTTAATCCCATAATTCTATAATCTTATTGGCATCCCTTGTCATTATCATTTTGAGTCCGTTGATTCAAATGTTGCGAGAGCTCGCCATCCTCAATCAGATCCTAGAATTCATCCTTCCGGCTCAGACGTCATTTTAAACATGAGCTGGTTCTCGGCCAATCAGATTGCCATCGATTGTACCCCTAAGTCCATTCAACTTATCCATCCTTGATCAGAGCGTTTGCTCCTGATCCCTTGATTTGAAAATCATAATTCCTTTGATATTTAAATGATGAATTATTCAGATGTTCTATAAACCGATGCCTTTTGCATTCTTTTTCCTTCTGATTGAGTACCGATACTCACATCAGATTTTGGGTGGTCCGCGAGACCAATTGCTTGGTTATTATCCGACAGTGTCCTTCATATCCAATAACCTTGAGAGTTTCTCCCCTGATACATAATGCCTTTGGTAAATTGTGTCCTCTGCCTTTGGCAAGTTATATCCTATGCTTGTGTCAACCATGTGCTCTGCTTCGAGCATGTGTTAAGTGATCCTGAAAGATTTCACGTGTCATACTTATCTGGTATTGCACCAGGTAAAAACTTTCAACAACTAATGTCATTTTTGAAAAGCGAGAGGTGAATGAAATGTTATGCATTAAAGAAATGGGAGTCGACCTTGAACTTTGTGTTCATGCCCACAAAAATGATGTAGACCGTCTCGGAAGCTTCTTGCAAAATGATTATCCAAGCGGTAGGTATTCTTGAATTGATTTCTTATAGTTATGGTTCCGACCATGCTGTCCTGATCTGATATATCTGGGAATTCATTCTAGTGCCTCGTCTATTTTTGGCGAGGTTGAAATATCTACTGTCACAGGTCAATGACCCGGTTATACTTTTATCATGTTCAACCTTCGAGTATTACCCCTGGTACCTCGAAGATGTTTGGCCATTGCACCACATCTTACTAACTTTGTTGAAGTAATGTCTTTCCTTGTCGTAATCACTCTACGGGTTCTGGATTGCTGTCAACCGAGGACACCGACTAGTGAAATTATTCCGCACTACAAATCAAATATCCCTAGTATTTTTACTAGGAAATTCTGAACTCAATTTGGTCATTTGTAGACTATCGGCTGCATCCTGGTCTTGCTATCTTGACTGTGCTACCTCGTCCTTCTCTGGTGCACGAATTCCTCAGTGTGTGAGCACGACTTACGTCGAGCTTTCAACATCATGTTTCTTGTCATGAAAGGCAACCTTGGTTCTGAGCTTGCATCTTATATATTGATCCTATAACTTGCCACTTCGTCATTCCCTTGCTTGTTCCCGTTGTTGTTTGATTGCATCCTCTCGAAACCTCCCGGCAAATGTGTTGGATCACCTTCAACACTTTGACTTCTTCCGAGATGTCAACTATGTTCATGATGAGAAATACCATCCTTGCCCTTGATGATCTATGTTATCATCGACCATTTTATTGCCTTCCCACCAACACAAGCTTGTTTGTGTTTGGTGTTATACCTTGAGTTCCTTGCTATCCAGTAATTGTTCTTCTTTACCTTGGAACATTAACATCTCTTATGCCCTCAATGTTGTGAGAATTTCACCACCTCTGGAGAATTCTTGATACAAGTGATACTTATCACCATCACCATTATTTTCCTGGTCACCGTGTTATTTCTAACCACCGACAAATGGACTGTGATGTGTAATTCCAAAACTTCTAGCAACCCTATTACTTTGAAGTTAATGGTCGGCTGTTCATTCTTAGACTGTTGATTATTGAATCACCATTCCGACGTTGGTTGTGCAACCCAGCCCATATGTCGGGTGCACCTTTCACCAATGTTTAAATTGTGTATGTCTTCCTCAAGCATACATCATTATATCATTTGATCTAACAAATGATGTCTCCTTGTTCACCTAATTGTGGGGATCCCTCTTTTGGAAATCTCAATGAATTGTCACTAAGTTCATCAGCCACCTTCTCATCCTCTCCTTGTTTAACGATGAACTATGGTTCAGAACTTGCTTCCATATTTCATTTCCCGAGAATCTTGCAACACCATCTCGTCAAATTGTGTTGCACCCCTTCCTTCTTAGGCATCCTGAGTCTGAGGTATCCTGACCCCGATCAGATCTGAATCTCGGTCAGATATGATGGTTGGGACATGTTTCCAAGAGTTATAACACTTGTCTTTATATGACCCAGTAAGGTAATGTCATGAAATTTCTCTCCTCTTATCTAAAGGGTTTTCTACTTTATATCCTGTCTTGGATATCATCCATTGCTTGACTTTGGAAAGGATATACCCCTGATATACGTGTTTAAGCACATTTTCCTTTCCATTGCATGTTTAACCTGGTAATCACCTTTCCTTTCCTTTGGTTTGCTTAACCCTTCTTGTGATCTATATTATATAAGCAGTAGTAATCTTCTGCTTATGTAAAACACCTTGGTGTACAACCGTGTCAGTAAGACCCTGTTTCTACTGTTGATGACATTTCGGTAGCCACCGATAGACGGGAACTTTGCCTATTGGTCCGCCTCATTCAACGAGCAGGAAAATGGTTCTCTTCGTCCCTCGCCCTTGGTACCGACGCTGTTGCCGACATAATCGACAGGCTACCCTCTGACATGCCTTGCTTGCACGATCACACAAGACGTCACCGCCCTTCCTACTTTTAACCCACATGGTGGGCCCATAACCCACAGGTCCCAGGATCGAAACTTGACTCTCCTGCACCCCCTGTTCCCAAGGTTCTTCCTCACGTGTGGCATCGTATGTAATTAACGAGCCATCTTCCGAGAGATCATCAAATCTGTTACCGGACGCAATACTTATTCCCGATTGCTTTGAGCCCCTTTCGAGCCCTGTTTCAGGCATCGAACAGTTGCCTGCTCGCTCGAAACATCCCATGAAAACTCATTACTTTGCTCTCGATATTTTCTTAAGTTTCAATTCGAGAGTTACTTTCTGCCACCATCCCCGATGTTATCGACCAGATAGTCAACCTATTAGAGGTTCGTTCTCCCGGAATACCCCCTTATTCTTTCGTAAGTACGTTGGAGTTCCTGAAGAAAAGGACGACTTCACCATGATGACCTGAAGCAGAGTAATGAAGACGTCAATGTAAGGGATCGACCTATTCGAGAAGAGCAACCAAGGCTGAGAAGATCCGTTAGAATTTCGTATCCAGATCCCTTCCCCCTTACTCCCGCTCCTAAATCTCGGGACGAGATTTCTTGTAGTGGAGGAGAATTGTGACGCCCGGATAATCAGGCTACATTAATCCCATGTTAACGATGCCACGTCACCCCGGTTTCTGTGCTAATCTCGCGTTAGTTCGAAACCGATTCAAATTAAAATTTATAATAAAAACAAACAACAAAAGTTTTCAAATGCTAAAAACTAAAATGTTCACAATATTGCAAAAATTACATAAGCTGTTATAACAATAAAAGTAACACTTTAGAAACTCCAGAAATGCCCCTAGGAATTAAAACAGTGGACCAACAGCACATCACTTGGCCTTTTCGCTTTCTAAAAATAATTAAACTTTTTCGAAAGATCTTCAGCTTTTTGTGGCATTGCTATATAATGCAATGATGTTCATGTGACAAGCTACATTATTTTACAAAAGTCCTTTGGTGGTTAAGCAATTAACAAACTAGAGCAAAAATAAAATAAAAACTATAGAAAAAGAAAAAGAAATAAAAGACAACCCCACCCCCCCCCCCCGACTGGGCCTTGGCCCAGTTGGCTAAAGGAGCCAGTCGGCCCAGCCGACCCACTCCCGCACCCCCCTGGCCTACTAGGCCTCCTCCACCCCCCGAAACCCTAACCCCCACCCCCACTCGCTCCACTCACGCCCCCACTCTCCCTTTCCCCCGATCCAATCGGGATCGGGCTCGCCGCCGCCCGCCATTGCCCAGGGATCCCCATCCCCTGCCATGTCGGAGCCCCACCACCGCTGCCGCGCCCGCGCCCGGGGATCCGCCGCCTATCGTCGTCATCGCGCCACCGCCGCGCAGAAGCTCCTGCCATGCCCGCACCTGCCCTGGTCCTCCGCGTCCGTGCCGCGCCAAGCCACCTCTCGCCGGAGATGGACGGATCCCGGAGGCCCCATCGCGGATCCGGCCTCCCCTCGCCTTGCTCCCCTCGCCAGAGTCCCCTCATCTACCGGTGCCCGCCTCCGCCACCACTGCCGTGCCGGTGCCTCGCCGTCTCCGTCGCGTCCACTGCGGCTCTCCACGGCCCCGGCGAGCACGCTCGCGCCTGTGGGCTGCCACCTCCGCCCCGCAGCTTCTCCGTCGTCACCGCCCTCGCCGGATTCGTCAAGCCCCTCCTCGCCGGACTGCCTCCTCCACGACGCTCATCCCCGTCCTCCTCCTCAATCCCCCGCTGCCCCGTCCCCTACGCTCCCTCGGTGAGGCCCCCGGCCTCCTCTTCTCGCCCCGTCTCCGTCGCCCGTTCCGTCAGGTTGACGGGATTGCCGAACGGCACCACGGCCACCGCACCGCCTCCCCCCTCCTCCCGCTCGCTCGCACGCCCATGGTCGCACGCTCGCACCGACCGCAACTGCGGCTGCCCTTCCCCGTCCCCCTGTGTGCCGCGCCCCCTCGCTGCGGCTCCCCTCACTGCCGACCCGCGCCCACCCAGGCCGCCCCAGGCCACCGGCCTCCCTCTTCTCCGGCGCTCTGTCGTGGTCGCCGGCGCCCCAGTTGGGTTGCCCCTGCCGATCGCGCCCGCAGCGCCCGACGCCCGTGAACCCCCCACACCCGCTATGGCTCCCTGTGCCATTGACATGTGGGGCCCCGCCTCCAAAACGTTAAAAAAAGAATTTAAAAATAATAATAATAACAAATATATACTTAATTAATAAATTAATTAATAATTAAAACAATTAATTAAGTTAATTAATCCTGTTTAATTAATCTAATTAACTAGTTAGTTTAATTGAACCCTAATTAGACTAAACAGTCAATGACGAACGAGACCCACATGTGAGTTGACCAATCAACGCCCCTGTTGACTGCTGACGTCATGCTGACGTCGACATGCACTGTTCTGGATAATGTTGAGTTTAAATAATTAAATAAATCCTAAAAATGATTTAATTCTTTTAAAATTAATATAAAATAAACCGTAGCTTGGATGGGAAAACTTTGTACATGAAAGTTGCTCAGGACGACAAGACGAATCCGGATACGCAGCCCGTTCGTCCACCACACATCCCTAACATAGCAAACACGCAAGTTTCCCCCTTCGGTTCATCTGCCTAAAAACACGGAACACTGGGAATACTTTCCCGGATGTTTCCCCCCTTCATCGGTATCACCTCCTACCGCGTTAGAACACGTCTAGCTCTCCTTGTTGTCCTGTTATGAACTTGCTTGCTATGTATTTACTGTTTCTCCCCCTCTTCTCTCCGGTAGACCCCGTGACGATGCTGATGCCCCTGTGGTCGACTACGTCACCGACGACCCCTCCTTCTTGTCTGAGCTACCAGGCAAGCCCCCCCTTTGATCACCAGATATCGCCTACTCTTCTTTATACTGCTTGCATTAGAGTAGTGTAGCATGTTACTGCTTTCAGTTAATCCTATTCTGATGCATAGCCTGTCATTGTTACTACAGTTGTTCCCCTTGCTTGCTATCCTACTGCTTAGTATAGGATGCTAGTGTTTCATCAGTGGCCCTACATTCTTGTCCGTCTGCCATGCTATACTATCGGGCTGTGATCACTTCGGGAGGTGATCATGGGCATATACTATATACTTTACACTGTTACTTTACCTGTGATACTGTTCGGAGATGGGGGCTGAAAGGACAGGTGGCTCCATCCCGGTAGAGGTGGGCCTAGGTTCCCGGCGGCCCACGACTGTTACTTTGTAGCGGAGCGACAGGGCAGGTTGAGACTACCTGGGTGAGAGGTCGGCCTGGCCCTGTTCGGCGTTCGCGGATACTTAACACACTTAACGAGATCTTGGTATTTGATCTGAGTTGGGTCATTGGCCTTATACGCACTAACCGCCACGTGGGACAAGTTATGGGCAACCGGCGTCGTGGTATCAGCCGAAGCATTTTGTGACGTCAGCGACGGAGCGGCGCACGCCGGATTGGACTGGAACGCCTGCTAGGCTAGTTCTGCTTTCGGCCGCCCTCGCAACATGCAGGTGTGCTATGGGCGATGGGCCCAGACCCCTGTGCGCTTAGGTTTAGACCGGCGTTCTGACCTCTCTCTTATGCCTAGGTGGGGCTGCGACGTGTTGATCTTCCGCGGCCGGGCATGACCCAAGAAAGTGTGTCCGGCCAAATGGGATCGAGCGTGTCAGTTAATGTGGTGCACCCCTACAGGGAAGTTTATCTATTCGAATAGTCGTGATCTTCGGTAACAGGACGACTTGGAGTTGTACCTTGACCTTATGACAACTAGAACCGAAAACTTAATAAAACACACCCTTCCAAGTTCCAGATACAACCGGTCGTCGCTCTCTCTCAGGGCATTGAGGAGGGGATCGTCGGGTAGGATTATGCTATGCGATGCTACTTGGAGGACTTCAGCCTACTCTCTTCTACATGTTGCAAGGCGGAGGCTGCCAGAAGCGTAGTCTTCGACAGGATTAGCTATCCTCCTCTTATTCTGGCATTCTGCAGTTCAGTCCACTAATATGGCCCTTTACACATATATCCATGCATATGTAGTGTAGCTCCTTGCTTGCGAGTACTTTGGATGAGTACTCACGGTTGCCTTGTTCCCCCTTTTTCCCCTTTCTCTACCTGATTGCTACAACCAGACGATGGAGCCCAGGAGCCAGACGCCACCGTCAACGACGACTCCTACTACACCGGAGGTGCCTACTACTACGTGCAGCCCGCTGACGACGACCAGGAGTAGTTAGGAGGATCCCAGGCAGGAGGCCTGTGCCTCTTTCGATCTGTATCCCAGTTTGTGCTAGCCTTCTTAAGGCAAACTTGTTTAACTTATGTCTGTAATCAGATATTGTTGCTTCCGCTGACTCGTCTATGATCGAGCACTTGTATTCGAGCCCTCGAGGCCCCTGGCTTGTATTATGATGCTTGTATGACTTATTTATGTTTTAGAGTTGTGTTGTGATATCTTCCCGTGAGTCCCTGATCTTGATCGTACATGTTTGCGTGCATGATTAGTGTACGATTGAATCGGGGGCGTCACAGGGATAAGCTAGTCGAATTGTAAAAGATGAAAATTAGACCTTGAAATAGTTGAAGTCATGCTTAATTACGAAAAAACACTTGTCGTTGTTGTGTACCGTTTCAACATCGAAGGTCTCCTCGAGCTTAATGTTGAAGCGCCGATATTCATCCAGCTGAAGGAACCTGTCGCACAGACCTCGATCGTCGTGGCACCAGCTGCACTCCCCCGGGAGACTTTCGTCGTCCGAGTACGACATTTCCTACGTTCATAATTCAAAGATTAAACTTGTACAATTAAATATATGTACTAAAAAACCTAAATTAGATCATTATTTTTCGAGAAAATCCAGGCCACTCGATATTTCCTACATATTCTAGCACAAGTCATGCTAGAATTCACGGAAAGATCCGGCATGACCTTTGCTAAAAAGGACATATCGAGCGCGTGAAATTTGCCGGAACGGAAATTAATCAACACTCCGGCAAAACATAGGCCACTCGGAGGTGTAACCTGAACAAGACCGGCCACTTGGGCAACCACATATCCTATTTGAGCAACACAAGATATACATGGAGATCTGGCTGGTCTAACCTCGAGGTCGGAGGGGGTCGGTGACGGGGACGGCGGCGGTGATGATGGAGGGCCTCCTTGATTTCTTCAAAAGCAAAAACCCTATAAGTTATCACTAATACATCCCGAGTAATTGCTTAAACTAAAAAAATAACAACAAATAGGACATGTTCAACTAGTTCAATTAATTCAACTAGTTCTTACTGAATATAAACTTACTATAAATAGAAAAAAACTAGTTCTTTCTAAAAATAAAGTAGTTCAACTAGTTATATTAATTATCTTACTAAAAATACATTAGTTCTATTATTCAACTAGTTTATTAATTTACTTACTAAACTAGGTCAGCTAAAACTAAACTAGTTCAACTAGTTTATTGATTTACTTACTAATTATTTTAAACACTTACTAAAAGCAGTAAAAAAACTGCATTATACAATAGTAAAAAACATCTACTATTAACCATACTGCCCTAGTTAACTAGTACCATCACTACTACTAATTAACATCTACTACTACTAAAAATCATTATCTATGAACCCTAAATTAACATCTACTACTACTAAAAAGCATCTACTACTAACTAAGGA
>NC_057803.1:710968383-710981823 GCF_018294505.1 Triticum aestivum
GGGAGGCGGCAGTGCTAGGCGGGCTCGGGCGGCGGCGGTGAGGTCGAGGGCGGCAGCGGTGAGGTCGAGGGTGGCGACGGTGAGGTCGAGAGTGGCGGCGGGCGGCGGCGGTGAGGTTGAGGGCGGCCTCGGGCGGCGGCGGTGAGGGTAGGCTCGGGCGGCGGTGATAGAGGAGTAGGGGAACAGGGGGGAAAGGAGGACTTAGCAAAATTTTGAGCCCGCGGGTGGTTAAGTCGAACTAGAAGTAGCGCACTTTATTAAACGCGCTATAGCTAACCTAGCAATAGCGCGTTTTACGTAAAAACGCTACTGATAAGTCTAAGCATGCATCAAAAATATACATTGGTCATCATTGATCTTTTTGTGTAGAATCTAAATAGTCAACATGAATCCTCACAGTAACTATATAGCCACTGGTGAAGATTCATATTGCAGCCACAAATCCTACACATATAGTTCAATGAAAACCAAGTGCTCGAGATAGTTTGAGAAGTAACAAATTTAAGGTGGTAATCACCTTGTTCGCTTAGCAGTATGGGAGTAATTAAACTTAATTAGGTGCAATACTTAGCAGCAGCGAGTTTTGAAGAAAAACGCTGCTACTAAGTAACACTGCTGCTAAGTACTTTAGCAGTAGCGCGTCCAGGGAAGGGCGCTGCTACTATATCTAGCCTGGAGGCAACGCCGTGGCAATTATAGTAGTAGCGCTTGTTTCACCTAGAGCGCTACGGCTACCGCGTTATTAGTAGCGAGCTTTCGTCAAGCTCACTACTGCTAATTAGCAGTAGCGTTTGTTTTTAAACCGCGCTGCTGCTAAGATTCTGTGTATAAGGTTTTCCCTAGTAGTGAAGGTCTGTGGTAAACTACTCACGCTTCATCGAAGACGTAATGGTGTTGATGCAGGATGCTGGAAAAGGCCCCTAGATGGGATCTCACGGGTACAGAAGGTTGCGGCAGTGGAAAAGTGGTTTAGTGGCCCCCCTCGATGTTATTAGTGTATAAGAGTATATATCTAGGCGAAGGAACTAGGTCAGGGGAGCTACAAGGGGCCCACGAGGGTGGGGGCGTGCCCTCCTGCCTCGTGGCTCGTTGTGTCTCCGACTTCATTTCCAAGTCTTCTGGTTTACTTTCGGTCCAAGAAAGATCATCATGAAGGTTTCATTCCGTTTGGACTCCGTTTGGTATTCCTTTTCTGTGAAACTCTGAAATAGGCAAAAAACAGAAATTGGCACTGGGCCCTCGGTTAATAGGTTAGCCCGGAAAATAATCTAAAATAGCATATAAATGCCTACTAAACATCCAAAATAGATAATATAATAGCATGGAACAGCCAAAAATTATAGAGACATTGGAGACGTATCAAGCATCCCCAAGCTTAGTTCTTACTCGTCCTCGAGTAGGTAAATGATAAAAACAGAATTTTTGATGTGGAATGCTACCTAACATATTTATCAATCAAATTTTCTTTATTGTGGCATGAATGTTCAGATCCGAAATATTCAAACAAAAGTTTAATATTGACACAAAAATAATAATAATTCAAGCGTACTAACAAAGCAATCATGTCTTCTCAAAATAACATGGCCAAAGAAAGCTATTCCTACAAAATCATATAGTTTGGCTATGCTCTATCTTCATCACACAAAATATTTAAATCAAACACAACCCCGATGACAAGCCAAGCAATTGTTTCATACTTTTGATGTTATCAAACTTTTTCAATCTTCACGCAATACATGAGCGTGAGCCATGGATATAGCACTATAAGTGGAATAGAATGGTGGTTGTGGAGAAGACAGAAAAGGAGAAGATAGTCTCATAACAACTAGGCGTATCAACGGGCTATGGAGATGCCCACCAATAGATATCAATGTGAGTGAGTAGGGATTGCCATGCAACTGATGCACTAGAGCTATAAGTGTATGAAAGCTCAAAAAGAAACTAAGTGGGTGTGCATCCAACTCGCTTGCTCACGAAGACCTAGGGCATTTTGAGGAAGCCCATCATTGGAGTATACAAGCCAAGTTCTACAATGAAAATTCCGACTAGTATATGAAAGTGACATCATAGGAGACTCTCTATCAGGAAGATCATGGTGCTACTTTTAAGCACAAGTGTTGAAAAAGGATAGTAACATTGCTCCTTCTCCCTTTTTCTCTCATTTTTTTGTTTTATTTGGGACTTCTCTTTTTTTATGGCCTCTTTTTTCTCTTCTTTTTTCGTCCGGAGTCTCATCCCGACTTGTGGGGGAATCATAGTCTCCATAATCGTTTCCTCACATGTTACAATGCTCTAATAATGAAGATCATCATACTTTTATTTACTTACAACTCAAGAATTACAAGTCGATACTTAGAACAAAATATGACTCAATGTGAATGCCTTCGGCAGTGTACCGGGATGTGCAATGATTCAAGAGTGACATGTATGAAAAAATCATGAATGGTGGCTTTGCCACAAATACAATGTCAACTACATGATCAAGCAAAGCAATATGACAATGATGGAGCGTGTCATAATAAACGGAACGGTGGAAAGTTGCATGGCAATATATCTCGAAATAGCTATGGAAATGCCATGATAGGTAGGTATGGTGGCTGTTTTGAGGAAGGTATATGGTGGGTGTATGGTATCGGCGAAAGTTGCGCGACACAAGAGAGGCTAGCAATGGTGGAAGGGTGAGAGTGCGTATAATCCATGGACTCATCATTAGTCATAAAGAACTCACTTACTTATTGCAAAAATCTATTAGTTATCGAAATGAAGTACTACGCGCATGCTCCTAGGGGGAGAGATTGGTAGGAAAATACCATCGCTCGTCCCCGACCATCACTCATAAGGAAGACAATCAATAAATAAATCATGCTCCAACTTCATCACATAGCGGTTCACCATACGTGCATGCTACGGGAATCACAAACTTTAAAACAAGTATCTCTCAAATTCACTACTACTCTACTATCATGACTCTAATATCAGCATCTTCATATCTCAAAACAATCATAGAGAATCAAACTTCTCATAGTATTCAATGCACTTTATATGAAAGTTTTTATTATATCCATCTTGGATGCCCATCATATTAGGACTAATTTTATAACCAAAGCAAATTACCATGCTGTTCTAAAAGACTATGAAAATAATATAAGTGAATCATGAGAGTTCAACAATTTTTATAAATAAAACCACCGTTGTGCTCTAAAAAGATATAAGTGAAGTACTAGAGCAATATTGTCTAGCTCAAAAGATATAAGTGAAGCACATAGAGTATTCTAATAAATCATGATTCATGCATGTCTCTCCCAAAAGGTGTGTACAACAAGGATGATTGTGGTAAATTAAAAGGCAAAGACTCAAATCATACAAGACGCTCCAAGCAAAACACATATCATGTGGTGAATAAAAATATAGCCTCAAGTAAAGTTATCGATAGGCGAAGACAAAAGAGAGGATGCCTTCTGGAGCATCCCCAATCTTAGGCTTTTGGTTATCCTTAAATTTTACCTTGGGGTGCCTTGGGCATCCCCAAGCTTAGGCTCATGCCACTCCTTATTCCAAAGTCCATCAAATCCTTACCCAAAACTTGAAAACTTCACAACACAAAACTCAACAGAAAATCACATGATCTCCGTTAGCATAAGAAAATAAATCACCACTTTAAGGTACTGTTATGAAGTAATGCTTTATTTATATTGGTGTAATATCTACTATATTACAACTTCTCCATGGTTCAAACCCCCCGATACTACCCATAGATTCATCAAAATAAGCAAACAACACGCGAAAAACAGAATCTGTCAAAAACATAACAGTCTGTAGTAATCTGTAACTCTCGACTACTTCTGTAACTCCAAAAATTCTGAAATAAATTGGTGGACGTGAGTAATTTCTCTATTAATCTTCTTAAAAATAATCAACTTAAAATCACTTTTCTGTTAAAAGTGCCAAATAATCTCGTGAACATGAAGTTTCTGTTTTTCTAGCAAGATCAAATCAACTTTCACCCAAGTCTTCCCAAAGGTTCTACTTGGCACAAACACTAATTAAAACATAAAACAACATCTAACCAGAGGCTAGATGAATTATTTATAAGCAGAATCAGAAACAAAAGAACAAAAATAAAATTGGGTTGCCTCCCAACAAGCGCTATCGTTTAAAGCCTTTTTAACTAGGCATTGAGATTTTGATGATGCTCACATGGAAGACAAGAATTGAAGCACAAAGAGAGCATCATATAGCATGTGACAAACACATATAAGTCTAAAATGTTTCCTATGCATAGTCATTTTCTAAGCAAACAAATTATCAAGGCAAACAGAAACTAGCATATGCAAGGTAGAAGAAAGAGACGATAGCAATCTCAACATGAAGAGAGGAAATTTAGTAACATGAAAATTTCTACAACCATATTTTCCTCCATCATAATAATTACATGTAGGATCATAAGAAAATTCAACAATATAGCTATCACATAACATATTCTCAACATGATTCACATTCATGCGAAGTTGACACTCTTCCAAAATAGTGGGATTAACATTAACTAAAGTCATGACCTCTCCAAACCCACTTCTATCAAAATTTTCATAAGATTGAACATTCTCCAAATATGTGGGATATAAAGTTGACACTCTTCCAAACCCACTTCCAATAATATTCCAAACACTAATATCAATCTCATATTCATCATGGGGCTTAAATAAATTTTCAAGATCATAAGAAGAATCACCCCAATCATGATCATTGCAACAAATAGTAGACATAGCAAAACTAGCATCCCCAAGCTTAGGGTTTTGCATATTACTATCACAATTGACATTAATAGAATTTATAATAACATAATTGCAATCATGCTTTTCATCAAAGGAACTATCAAGTATGGGTGCAATAGCAACAATCTCATGTTTAACATAAGGGACTATAGCAAATTCATCTCCATAAATATTGGCATCATGGCCACAAGAATAGCAAGCATCATGTTCATCAAGGGATATTTCAATCAAATCATCGGAATCATAATTATCTATAGATTCATGCGTATCATTATTTTCTTCCAAAGCAACGATTGTTCTCTCAATAAATTCTTTGACAGACATTATGAGCATAGTTTTCATAGCAATATTTAAGTATGTCAAAATTTTCTGATTTATAGAGAGTAATATCATACTTTTAAATCAAATAAGCAACTTCATAAGCACCCTTAAAAGCAACAAATTCATCAATTTGTTCGATATCATAGTAACTATAAACACCCTATGCATGATAAGATTTCATTATCATTAATCTCACATAGGTAGGGAAGGTGTTTTTTAGGGTTCTTAGAGAAACAAGTAAAATCATAAATTTTACAAAGATTCCAAGCATAGCACAACAAACTGTTTATTTGATTCCATAAGAGTTTCCCTTTTTAGACAAACGGCAACGCACAAAATGAGCATGCTCATCTAAAGATTTTCCCTCAACTAAACTAGTTGGGGTTCAGCACGAGCACATATAGATCGAAGATGATCCAGGTAGAACACTTTAAGTGGATCCATATCAATAGATTTTTAGCAAGCAAATAGAAGGCACATGGAAACACAAACAAGAAGACATACGGGAAGAAGGCGAAGAAAAGGCAAAGGTTTTCAAAAATCGTTTTAGAAGTGGGGGAGAGGAAAATGAGAGGCGAATGGCGAATAATGTAATGCAAGGGAGAAGAGTTTATGATGGGTACTTGGTATGGCTTGACTTGACGTAGATCTCCCCGGCAACGGCACCAGAAATCCTTCTTACTACCTCTAGAGCTTGCGTTGGTTTTCCCTTGAAGAGGAAAGGGTGGTGCAGCAAAGTAGCGTAAGTATTTCCCTTAGTTTTGAGAACCAAGGTATCAATCCAGTAGGAGACAACGCACAAGTCACCGAATACATGCACAAACAATCAACAACTTGCACCCAACGCGATAAAGGGGTTGTCAATCCCTTCACGGTCACTTGCAAAAGTGAGATCTGATAGAGATAGATAAATGATAAAGTAAATATTTTTGGTATTTTTGGTTTATAGATTGGAAAGTAAAGATTGAAAAATAGTTGATCAGAAACTAGCAAGATGTAAATGAGATTAAATATAATGGAAAAGAGATTCAACATAATGGAAAAGAGACCCGGGGGCCATAGGTTTCACTAGTGGCTTCTCTCAAGATAGGAAATATTACGGTGGGTGAACAAATTACTGCCGAGCAATTGATAGAAAAGCGCATAGTTATGACGACATCTAAGGCAATGATCATGAACATAGGCATCATGTCCGTGTCAAGTAGACCGACTCTTGCCTGCATCTACTACTATTACTCCACACATCGACCGCTATCCAACATGCATCTAGAGTATTAAGTTCATAAAGAACAGAGTAATGCATTAAGCATATGACATGATGTAGAGGAATTAACTCAAGCAATATGATGAAAACCCCATCTTTTTATCCTCGATGGCAACAATACAATATGTGCCTTGCTGCCCCTATAGTCACTGGGAAAGGACACCGCAAGATTGAACCCAAAGCTAAGCACTTCTCCTATTGCAAGAAAGATCAATCTAGTAGGTCAAACTAAACCGATAATTCGAAGAGACTTGCAAAGATATCATTTCATGCATATAAGAATTCAGAGAAGAACCAAATAATATTCATAGATAATCTTGATCATAAATCCACAATTCATCGGATCTCGGCAAACACACCACAAAAGAATATTACATCGAATAGATCTCCAAGAACATCGAGGAGAACCTGGTATTGAGAATCAAAGAGAGAGAAGAAGCCATCTAGCTAATAACTATGGACCCGAAGGTCTGTGGTAAACTACTCACGCTTCATTGGAGAGGTAATGGTGTTGATGTAGAAGCCCTCCGTGATCGAATCCCCCTCTGGCAGGACGCCGGAAAAGGCTCCTAGATGCGATCTCACGGGTACAGAAGGTTGCGGCGGTGGAAAAGTAGTTTCGTGGCTCTCCTCGATGTTTTCAGGGTATAAGAGTATATATAGGCGAAGGAACTAGGTCAGGGGAGCTACGAGGGCCCACGAGGGTGGGGGCGCGCCCTACCCCCCTGGGCATGCCCTCTTGCCTTGTGGCCACCTTGTTGCGTCTCCGACTTCATCTCCAAGTCTTCTGGTTTCCTTTCGGTCCAAGAATGATCATCGCGAAGGTTTCATTACGTTTGGACTCCATTTGGTATTGCTTTTCAGCGAAATTCTAAAATAGGCCAAAAAACATAAACTGGCACTGGTCCCTCGGTTAATAGGTTAGTCCCAAAAATAATATAAAATAGCGTATGAATGCCTATTAAACATCCAAAACAGATAATATAATAGCATGGAACAATCAAAAATTATAGATACATTGGAGACGTATCAAACACACCTTTTTCAGAGAGCCAAAAATTATGCTATGCTTTGCTCCTATGCTGCACTTAAATTTTTAGAGCCATGGATTTGCTCTAGTGCTTCACTTATATCTTTTTTAGCATGGTGTGCTTTGTTATTTTTGAAGAAATGCTCTCATGCTTCACTTAGATTTATTTGGGAGTTAGTAAAATTTTCAAAAATTCTCTCTTGCTTCACTTAGATTATTTTGAGAGAAAGAAAAATTATGGTCGTGTTCTTCACTTAAATTTGTTTGAGCTTATCAAAAGAAACATATGAAGATAGTCCCGAAGTGATAGATATCCAAGGAGGATATAATAAAAACTTTCATGAAGATCATTGGACAAAATAAACTTGATTCTTAGTAATGGTTTTGAGATATGACGATATGATCTGTGAGTCATGTTGATGAGTAATTGTGCTTTAGTAAAAATATTGATGTTAAGGTTTGTGATTCCCTATGCAAGCACGAAAGTCAATAGTTATGCAATGAAATTTATATCCTACTTATGGTGCATTATTCGGTGTTACTTATGCTTAATGCTTGGGTACGAGATTTTTCGCTTTTTGGTTGGTCGCTTCTCAATCTTTTTGCTAGCCTTCATTTTGCACTAAGTATGATCACTACTTGTGCATCCAAAACCCATTAAACCAGTTTTGCCATATGAGTCCACTATACCTACCTATATGCGGTATTTACATGCCGTTCTAAGCAAATTTGCATGTGCCATCTCTAAAATTTTCTAAATAAACTTCTCTTTTGTGTGCTCTACCACTCGCGAAGCGGTGAATGGTGGCCAATATTTTCCATGCTAGATGTGTTATTCTAACGATGAGTGTTTATTCACTTGTCATTACACGAGAGTACGGCAAAGGTATTAGGGATGCCCAGTCCCAAAATGAAAAATGAATTTACTTTATGTTGTCAAATAATAAATTCCTTGGAAAGTGTTGGTATGGAGGGCAACCGTGGATTCGGCTAGCCATGGAAAGTGAAAGTAATCACTACAGGAATCAGCTACTTTGCCGTCTGCCATGGCGGACGACAAAGGCATGAACGGCGGACGGCAAAATCCTTTGCCATCAGCCGCGGACGGCAAAAGGCTCCGGCAAAGTAGGCTATGGTAAACAGCTACTTTGCCGTCCGCTACTGATGGCAAAGTCTTTGCCGTCTGCGGCGGACGGCAAAGAGAGCGGACGGCAATAATTGCGCTGTCAGTCCGTTAAGTGGCTAACGGCAGGCCTTTGCCGTCCGCCGCTGACGGCAAAATTTCTAGTGTCTTTGCCGTCCGCCGCTGATGTCATCTACACGTCACTACATGGCAGGTTCTTTGTCGTCTGCCACTGATGGCAAAGTGCAGGTTCTTTGCCGTCTGCCACTGATGGCAAAGTCTTTGCCGTCTGCCACTTTAGGCAAACTGACCAAATGGGTCAGCTCCCAGGAAGCACAGCTAGATGCCACGTGTCTTCTTTGCCGTCCGCGGCAGACGGCAAAGAGCCCGTTGTCGTCGATGGCAGACGGCAAAGAGCCTGCATATTGGCTCTTTTATCTGTTTTTTATTAAATCCAACAATTTTCATCACAAATATATATGACATATATAGATATATTTCAGAAGGCCATTACAGAGCAAACATATAAGATATCCAACACATAACTTCATCATCCAACCATATATATTACATGCATAGTTCCATCATACATAACAAGTTCAACATAGAGGCATCCAACCATATATATTACAAAAGTTTCATCCAACGATACATGCATAGTTCAACGATACAAAAGAAACAGAGAAAGGGATAAGGAGCACTCCATCTATGCAAGCTTTCGTCAAGTGAATGAAATCTGCAAAATGAAAAATAAGAAAGTTAGAACAAGAAGAAGACTAGAACAAGAAGAGTAGAACAAGAAGAAGACTAGAACAAGAAGAGTATGTCATTTATGAGCTAACTTACGTGAAATGGATCATATATGAGCTAACTAAGTTGAAATGGGTCATTTATGAGCTAGCTAAGGTGAAATGGATCATTTATGAGCTAACTTAGTTGGAATGGGTCGTTTATGAGCTGACTAAGGTCAAATGGATCGTTTTTGAGGTAACTAAGGTGAAATGGATCGTTTTTTAGCTAACTTAGGTGAAATGGATCATTTATGAGCTAACTTAGTTGAAATGGATCGTTTTTTAGCTAACTTCGGTGAAATGGATCATTTATGAGCTAATTTAGTTGAAATGGATCTTTTTGAGCTAACTTAGGTGAAATGGATCATTTAAGAGCTACTTTAGGTGAAATGGATCGTTTTTTAGCTAACTTGGTGAAATGGATCGTTTATGAGCTAAATTAGTTGAAATGGATCGTTTATGAGATAACCGAGGTAAGATGGGTCATTTTGGAGTTAACCTAGGTGAAATGGGTCATTTTAAAGCTCACGTAGGTAAAATGGATCATTTAGGACCTAATCTAGGTAAAATGGGTCATTTTTGAGCTAACTTGGATGAACTGGATCATTTATAAGCTAACCTAGGTAAAATGGGTCATTTTAGAGCTAACTTAGGTAAAATGGATCGTCTATGAGCTAACTAAGCTAATTATGCAATTTTTGACATAAGTAAGCTAAGTATAGATCGTTTTAGAGCTAACTTAGGTAAAATGGATGGTTTTGGAGGTCAGTAATCTTATTAAGTCATTTTGGAGGAGAAGAAGCTAAGTCTAGGTCATTATGGTAAGCATTGGAGGAAATAAAGCTAAGTCTAGGTCTTTATGCATGTGTTAAGCAAAATACTAGATAAACTTACCAAGATCCAGGAGGTGTAGGAGCGGGGTGGCTCGTGTCGGTAGCTGGAGAAGGATCGTGCGATGCTTGTCTGGAGTTACGCTGCACCAAATATCATTTCCAATGTCTTGTTAGCATGATGACACTCAAATGTTAAGACTAGCAAGTAATGTCCATTCAAATAAAACTCACCGTGGTCCCAGGAGCAATCACTGGCATCGGCGAAGCGGTCTGACATGTCTTCTCGCACACAGACTGCACATTTGGTTTTGACAACTCAGTCATACTAGTTAGTAATGAGACAAACACTACATGAATGTTTTGGCTAATCTGCAGAAGAAACTTACCACAAGGAGCTCGTACATGGCCCTTGCCTGCATGTCATTCCGTGCCCTCTCTTCCTCCATCATCTTTGTCGTCCTCTCCTCCAACTCCCGCTGCCTCTCCGCCGCCTCCGCCAGAAGTTTCTCTGTTCTATCTCTCTCACTCTGTATAGCAGCCTACAACACCACTCACATGACCATTTGTAATCATTGATGGAAGCACACACAATGTAATGGAGAAAGATAACTGAGTATGTATCACTAACCTTGATGGCGAGTTGCACTGGCCGTTCACGAGGCATTATCTCAGGAGCGGAGCTCGACTGGCGCGCCTTGATCTCCGGGAGAGTGCTAGGACAATGGATAAGTCCATCTCCAATGGCTATGGAGCCATGGGACCTCCCGCCACCAGATATCATCAACAGCTCTGGATCAATGGGACCCTGGCTCGGGTTAAAGTCCTCCCCTTTCCTCGCCTTCCCCTCATCTCTATATCTCACGAGCTTGTTGTGGGAGGAGATGTTGGTGAAGTTGTTTGCATCATCGAGGTCAGACTGAGAGAAAGCCTTGACTTTCTTGAAAGAGGCAGTGTGGGCCATGGCATACAGGTCGTACACCTCTGGCACCTTATCCGCCTTATTGTAGCGTGCCTGAAAGAGAGAAACAATGAAAATTAGTAATTAAAGGGCTCAAGCTAGCATGATGAATGAATTGCATGAATCATGAAGCAAACCACATACCCAGTTGCGCCCGAACTGATATAAGTTGGAGCTGCCTTGATGGTGTGGCACACCTTCCATTTGGGCACGTTTGTCCTTGGCCTCGTTGTGGAGGGCTAGCCATTGTTTTGAGCACCACTCATCGACCAACACCTCCCAACAATCCATCCGATCCGCACACCATCTCGGAGGCGCCTAAGTTAGCAAATAGAAACTTGAGCGCTACGGCTAAGAATTACTAAATGAAGGAACTTAAGTAGAGAAGGCCTTAAGAATTACCTTCATGTACTGCTCCTTACTCAGGAACTTATTGCAGCATGCCGGCTTGGTCTTCTTGATACCACGCAAGGCGTAGTAGTCTCGAACAGCCTGCACCCGAGCCTCGTGCCGTAAGTTCTGGAGTAGGCGCTTGCAGACGTTCTCGATAACATGTGCCGCGTCCTCCTCGTATCCCTCCTCACACCTGTAGAATGTCTGCAATCAAATGAGACAATATTGATTAGTACAATTAATAACTAGCTAGTTGAAGATTTTTAAATGTGTAAAGGAGAAATTACCCAGAACTTTCTGATCACCATGTCTGCCCTCGTGTCGCACACGACACCGTCGATAATCTCATCCGGCGGGGCCGGGGCAGCCACGTAGTGCTCCCAGCTCAATCCAAGCTCTGGAAGCCGACCCTCACCAGGCAACGTGACAAACCCCGGGAAGTTTTGCCGGCAAAGAACTCCAAGGACGGAGTTGGGCCGGCGGACACTATGATGGTGGTCCCAACCCCTGCAGCATGACAAAGCCAACGCATTAGTTATTTGAGAAAACGTGAATGCACAAGGTACAAAAATATTAAATGCACTTACGTACCTCTCCCCATCAGGGAAAATCAACCACCTCTGCTCGCGGGTCACCGGCACGGACGGGAGCCGTGTAGCACCACGCTGGTAGACGGTGCCCCCCTCCTCCTCAAGATCAGTCGGCTCCCCGCCATCATCAGCATGGCCACTCGGCTCCTCGGGCTGATCCGCCCAGGTACCCCATCCGGACGTGTGCTCCTCCGGGGTCACGTGGGCCGAACTCGGGGCCCAAGACCCGTGGACCGGAGGCTCGTGGACCGGAGTCCGTGTAGCCTCCTCCTCGGATGAGTCCACCCTAGCAGTCACGTGCTCGGGTGAAATAGCTGGGGGTGGCGGCGAGGAAGGCGCCGTAGCAGTAACCCTACCTCCTCTCCCACGACCACGTGCCCCACCTCCTCTCTTCCTACCTCGTCCCCTGCTGGGCACCGCGGTCGACGAAGAAGGGCCCGGCGGTGTGGCCATACTATCCAGCAACGCTCGGCGGAGAGGTGCGTCTGGAATGGAAGACCTCAGACCACGCTCCCGACCAGCGCCCACCATATTTCAACACCTGCCATGAAAAACAGTAAACGAAATTAGTACAACATAAAAAAAGACCGACATGAATAATAATATGTGTATCACTTAAGTGTATCATCATCAAGTACAACATAAAAAAATGTAATACCTGACACTACTAATAATCTCGATCAGTATCATCAATAAATGCATAATCATCATCATCACTATAATCAATGACGGGCTCATAGGGTTCATTGGCATCAACATGTGCAAGGCCACCTTGACGTAATCGGTCAAGCATTGACAGGTCATCCGCAGCAGTAACCTCTTCTTGTTCTGGCTCTTCTTGTTCCTCCTCTGGGGTGATGTCGGATTCATTATCGCTGTCTACTTCAATGTTTTGGGGTGAAGTATAGCGGTTCTTGAAACGCTTTTTGGAAAGACGTGTCTCTTGGAAGAATTCTCCTTCATATGTGTCTGGGTTAATGTGAGGTTCATAATCCTCTTCCTTTGGGGGAGAAAGTCTAGCACGTGGCGGCACTTCATAAACGACATCCCAACCTTTCAGATTTGGATTAGTTTGGCAGGCCCACGGTAGATAGAATACTTGGGTCGCCTGTTGAGCCATAATATAGACATCAGGAACATATAAATGAGTGCTTTGGTTGATTTCAACTAGCCCTACATGTTCATGAGTCCTTCTAGTCTCCTTGGCTGAAACCAATAACATTTGAAGACTACGACATTCGGTGGGTTTTCACCATAGAACAGAAGTTCATAAATTGCTCGGGGTGCCGTGTCGGGGTCGGGTGCTGTTTCGGGGTCGGGGGGTCGGGGTGTCGTGTCGATGTCGGGGTAGTGCCGTGTCGGTGT
>NC_057803.1:710982118-710982614 GCF_018294505.1 Triticum aestivum
TCTTCTTCTTCTTCCTCCTTTCCTTTTTCCTCTTCTTCTTCTCCTCCTCTCCTGTTTTTTTCTTCTTCTTCTTCCTCTTCTTCTTTTTTCTTCTCCTCCTCCTCTTCTTCTTCCTCCTTTCCTTTTTCCTCTTCTTCTTCTCCTCCTCTCCTGTTTTTTTTTCTTCTTCTTCTTTTTCTTTCCTAAAACTGAACTAAACCTAAAACTAAACCTAAATCTAATCTAAACATAAACCTAAAACTAAAAAAACAGAAAAAAAAGGAAAAAACTAAATCTAAACCTAAAACTAAACTAAGACTAAACCTAAACCTAAAACTAAACCTAAAACTAAAACTGAAACTAAATCTAAACTAAACATAAACCTAAAACTAAAAAACAGAAGAAAAAAAGGAAAAATAGAGGAGAGGTAGAGCTCACCTGGGTCGGTGGAGGAGGTGGCCGGTGGAGGAGGGGGCGGGGCAGCCTGGGGCGGCAGCGCCGGCACAGGGCGGTGGGG
>NC_057803.1:710983051-711055914 GCF_018294505.1 Triticum aestivum
GGGAAACAGAGAGAGAGGGCGCGGGGTGGGGGCGGGCCGTTAGATATGTTAAATCTTTGCCGTCCGCCCCCTTTTGCCGTCCGCTTATTTGCTCTTTGTCGTCTGCTAGCAGACGGCAAAGAGGGGGGCCCATTAAGTTGTTTTTAACCAGCTCCTCAGTGGGGCCCCCTCCCTCTTTGCCGTCTGCTAGCGGACGGCAAAGAATCTTTGCCGTCAGCTAGCGGACGGCAAAGAACTGGCTGATGGCAAAGGCTTTCTTTGCCATCAGCCAGTTCTTTGCCGTCTGCTTTCGGGTAGCTGATGGCAAAGGGCTTCTTTGCCATCTGCTAGCAGACGGCAAAGATCTGGCAGATGGCAAAGTAGCTGATTCCAGTAGTGAATGGTGGAAAAAGGAATAAACTTTACTTTTTGTTTGGGAACCTCCTATGATGTATCTAGAAAGGAAAGTGTTGGGAGCTCTAAGTCGTTTTCGTTGGTGGGAAAAGTATGCCTCTCAAAAAAAATTATCTCTCAATTTAAGCTTTGAGCTCTAGCACCTCTACAAATCCCTACTTCCCTCTGCGAAGGGCCTTTCTTTTACTTATGCAATTTTTATTTTGAATTTGAGTCTCCATCTTCTTTTATAAAGCACCAACTAAGGGGCACTATGATCGTATTTGATCATTGGGAGTAGCTAATATTCGAGTGTGTTTCATGAAAGGATCAATGATGGGGCATAATGGGCTACGGATAACTTGCTTTAGTGTTGATATTTTGAAAGACATGGTTGCTTGTTGGTATGCTTGAGTATTAAAGTCTTCATGTCAAAACTAGACTATTGCTTTGAATCATATAAAATACCAAATGTCCTTGCTATAAAGAAAAGAAATGTGATGAACATGTTAGGCAGCATTCCACATCAAAAATTCTGTTTTTATCATTTACCTACTCGAGGACGAGCAGGAATTAAGCTTGGGGAAGCTGATAAGTCTCCAACATATCTATAATTTTTGATTGTTCCATGCTGTTATATTATCATTCTTGGATGTTTTACAATCATATTATAGTCATTTTATATTTTTTTTTTGGTACTAACCTATTGACATAGTGCCTAGTGCCAGTTGTTGTTTTCTGCATGTTTTTTACATCGCAGGAAATCAATATCAAATGGAGTCCAAACGCAGCCAGAAGACATCCAGTGGGCCAGGAACGCACCTGGGGGTGCTCCGAGGGGAGCACAACCCACCAGGGCACGCCTGGAGGCCCAGGTGCACCCAGGTGGGTTGTGCCCACCTCGGGTGCCCCCTGAACCGCCTCTTTGCTCTATAAATACCCCAATATTCTAGAAACCCTAGGGGAGTCGACAAAAATCAATTCCAGCCATCGTAGAGTCCAGAAACACCAGATCCAATCTAGACACCATCACGGAGGGGTTCACCACTTCCATTGGTGCCTCTCCGATGATGTGTGATTAGTTCTTGTAAACCTACGGGTCCGTAGTTAGTAGCTAGATTGCTCCTCTCTCTCTCTCTCTCTCTCTCTCTCTCTCTTGATTATCAATACAATGGTCTCTTGGAGATCCATATGATGTAAGTCTTTTTGCGTTGTGTTTGTTGGGATCCAATGAACTTAATTTGAGTTTATGATCAAATCTATGTTTTTATCCATGAAAGTTATTTGAGTCTTCTTTGATCTCTTATATGCGTGATTGATTATAGCCTCGTATTTATTCTCCGATATTTGGGTTTTGTTTGGCCAACTTGATCTATTTATCTTGCAATGGGAAGAGGTGCTTTGTGATGGGTTCAATCTTACGGTGCTCGATCCCAGTGGTAGAAAGGGAAACGACACATATGTATCGTTGCTATTAAGGATAACAAGATGGGGTCTATTTCTACACAAATAGATCTTGTCTACATCATATCATCGTTCTTATTGCATTACTCTGTTTCTCCATGAACTTAATACAATAGATGCATGCTGGATAGCGGTCGATGTGTGGAGTAATAGTAGTAGATGCAGGCAAGAGTCGGTCTTCTAATCTTGGACGTGATGCCTATATAATGATCATTGCCTGGATATCATCATGATTTTTTGAAGTTATATCAATTGCCCAATAGTAATTGTTTTCCCACCGTTTGCTATTTTTATCGAGAGAAGCCACTAGTGAAACCTACGGCCCCCGGGTCTCTTTTCATCATATTTGCCTTTGCTATCTATTTTTCCTTTGCATTTATTTTCAGATATATTAAACCAAAATACAAAAATACCTTGCTGCAATTTATTTGTTCCGCGATCTATTTATCCTATCTACCACTTTTACCTCACGTTATTTGCCTATCTTGAGGCGCCGTGTCCGAAAGGGATTGACAACCTCTTTAACATGTCGGGTTGCGAGTATTTGTTATTTGTGTGCAGGTGCTGTTTACATGGTGTGAGGAGGTTCTCCTACTGGTTCGATAACCTTGGTCTCATCACTGAGGGAAATACCTACCGTCGCTATACTGCATCATCCCTTCCTCTTTGGGGAAATACCGACGTAGTTCTAGCAGACATCAGGGGCATGTCACTTTCTTCATTCATGTGGTTGACATCACTAAAACTCCAGGTGGTTAAACCAAATCACACAGAATAAGGGAGTACCTTGCTCTGATACCAATTGAAAGTGCGTTATATCGACTAGAGGGGGGTGAATAGGCGATTTTTACAAATTTGTCACAGATGAAATTCAACTTGAGGAATTTCCAAACTCACGAACTACTTGTAGCGGAATAAGTAATCAGGTGCGTGCAAAACAGAGCAGTAGCATAGTCATCATGATGAAATGAAACATACACAGAGCACAAATAGCGTGTAAACAGGATAAGCAGGCTGAAGACAAAGTGATAGAAGAATTAGGATTGAGGAAATTGAGAAATTCTTCAATCAAAGTCTTCAAACAATAACGATCAAGTTCATCAACACATGAATGACGAAATGAAAGGGTTGAGGAAATAGAACCAGTAGCTTGGTGAAGACGATGATTTGGTACCAGTTCCAACTGTTGTGACAGTCGTACGTCTGGTTGGAGCGGCTAGGTATTTAAACCTGAGGACACACAGTCCTCACTGTATTCTCCTTGAGATAAGATCACACAGACCTTGCCCAATCACTCCTGGTAAGTCTTCAGGTGACTTCCAAACCTTCACAGACTCGGTCACTCGGTGATCCACAATTTCCTCTTAGATGTTCTAGACCATGACGCCTAATCGTCTAGAGGATGCACAGTCCCCAAAGGTAACAAGCCTCGGTTCCACACAGGAACAATCTCTCCAGTGATGCTCAATCACTTTGGGTTTCTAGGTGTTTGGGTTTGGGTTTTCCTCACTGATGATTTTCGCTCAAAGTCCTCGGAGGATGGGATGCTCTCAATGACAAGTGTCAGTTTTTCTCGGAGCAGCCAACCAACTAGTGGTTGTAGGGGGCTGCTATTTATAGCCTAGGGAGCAGCCCGACATGATAATACATAAATGCCCTTCAATGATATGACCGTTAGGTGGGTAGATATTTTGGGATAGCTGGCGCGTAGCACAACAACGGTCGGAAATTTGAGTATCAAATTCCACAGGGCTATCATGTTCCTCACTTGTAGGCAATCCGCACTAGCGAATTCCTCACTCCTCTGTCAGAACAAATTCCTCAGAGACCAAAAGACCTTCGTCTCTGTCACTGAAGAAATTGACTGAACCGTCTGAGATTTACAATGGCTTCACTCGAAAGGATTGGGTAGGTGTAGGATTTTGAGATGAGCATCACTTGGGAACTTTTCCTTAGTTTTACCTCGACCCCCTTTAACAGTAAGGTGTTTCCTATGACTCAAGGAAGATAAAATGAAACTACGAAAACAAAAGTCTTCACGCTTCATATTCCTCGCATGAATATCAAGTCTTCAAGGTCACACCAATTTCCTCACTTTCAAAGTCTTCAAGAAAACCAAAGTCTTCAACTGAAGACATTCATTTTTAGGGGTCGACTTTCATCGTAAATATCAAACTCCTCATAGACCTATAGACCTGTGTACACTCACAAACACATTAGGGGCACTAGATGCACTTACAGATCCCATGGTATAGTAAGCATTGTCCATTACACTTTTGTGTACTAACACATGATCTTTGTGAGGTTTCTATGTGCGGTTAGGTATGTTTTCATGGGCTTACATCGAAAGGAAGATCACATATAACCCATGGAGGATGACATCAAGTGATAATTGTCATCAAGGTTGCGTTGTGCAAGTTCAAGTGGAGCATCATGAAGAGATCACATGCTTGAAGCTTACCGTCCATTCTGATGATAATGGACATGTGAATATGTGCCTAAGAGAGGCTCGCCCATAGTGGAGTACAAGGGAGCAATTTACTAGTCTTCATTGAGCCACCACTATCAAGAATGGTGGTCCAACTTGAGAAAGTCAAGATCATCATCATCTAGCTCAAATGGACTATGCGCAAGGCAAAGGTATAACCTTGATAGGTTTTATATCATACCAGTCTCGTGATGTTAGTTGACAGACCGGGTTATAGGATCGATAGTCGTACTATCAAGAGGGGCTCTCGAGTGAGTAGCTTATTCGAATTCGCATTGTTCGTAGAGATCTCAAACATTTACATCTTTGGCATCATCTTCTTGGTTCTTGTTTGGTTTTTTTCTTTACTAGCACATATGCCCATGCGTTGCAACGGGAAAAACCAAATGCTCGCATGTTCCAGGCAACCAATCGGTGTTACCACTCTCTTCGCCATCGTGGTCATGTTGTCCATCTATTCATGACGAACACGATCAATCTCAGGTAATGAGCTTGATCGTCACGCTCTAGCACACACCTTTAGCAATCCCATCATGTGCCTCGCAACAGAAAAAATTATCCCTACACCCTCCTACCAGAACAGAACACATCTAAATTGATGCCTACAAAATTGTTATAGTACAAAGCAAGCCAAATTTGCCATGCCTCTATGCTAGCAATTTTTTAGTTAAATTGAAAAATAATATAAATTTATTTTTAAGCTACCAAAACTTATATTAGCTGTTACCACTGAGACAGAAAGTCTGGAATTGAGACACGTATTATTCAGTACACCAAAATATTCAAAGTAGTGGTGGAAAGAAGAAAAACAATAAAAGTAGTCTTTAGAAAAGAACTACGTGGTTCACATGGTGGCTCTATATTTTTATGCATGTAATGCAGTATAAATTTTTATCACATTTGTAGTGAGAGGCTAAAAATTCATGGTAGAGTCAACCTCTGAGTATTTAACTTTATGTTATTTGTTTAATCCTAGTGTAACAGACGGACACAAACCATGTGTTTTGAGCTAATAAAAAGAGCAGCTTGAAGATGCTCACACGGATGTTCTCATGTCCAAAAGTGAATTGCAGACCACCAATCTTTTTCAACAATCCACCTATCTTCTGCTTTGATGGCTGGTTGTAACAATATTGAAACAAAACTGATGATTCACTGAGCAGTAGTGGCGCAAAAAAAAAAGAAATATTTGAAAAATATAGGGTTTTGCTCACCGTTCGCACAGTATGTTGGCTCCTGCTAATGCCATGTCCTTCATCGATTACATCAGACAGATTGGTAGTCAAGATCAATTTATCAGATTCCATCAGGTGGATGGATGCCAAGGGGAAAATAAATTATCAAGGAGAAATACTAATGGAAAGTATTCTCTGTAGAAAAGTGTCAGTAATAAAAATTGAATTTATGTGTGGGTCTGCATCTGTTAAATAGAATTGAACAACAACAAAACTGAACTATTTATGTTGTGTCTTCCTAAGCATTCACATGCATGGCTGAAAATGCAGTGATACATATTTGATTCAGAAAACGTATGCTCATAGTATAGAAAGTAGACATACTTCCTATATTCCAAGGAGACCAGGCAGGAAGTAATGTGGATAACTTATCTTGTCTGGCAATAAATATGGTGCCAAGCCTTCAGCCCAATCATCTCATCCTCGTCCAATGTAGTGGTAGAATTGTATGATAACACAGAGACACATCTTAATATAATTGTTATCTGCATGCATATATATTGGCGTAAGTGTGGATGGCCAGAAAGAAATCCATATCTGAACATCCATGCTGATGGTCCTGAAGAAATCATATGCAGCTGCAGAACTTGTCATGCAAGTCAGAAAAGGGCAGCTCCTCACCCACACGCACGCATGCATAGGATAGATCAGAATATAAGATGTACTTGTGAGTTTTGAGTGATTGATTCCCCCATGGTGGAGGAGCGAAGAAGCAGGGGATGAGCTTGAGTAGCAGGCGGCCGTTTAGACTTATACAATCCCCTGTTGTTGGCTTCTTGCTAATCTGGATATACACAATGATTGAGCGCCTTCGCTCAGGCTCTTCATCTCCCTCAACGAAGTAGGTAGACATGGAGACAGAGGGGAGCGGTCACTGCACGCCCCTGGAACTGCCGGTCCGTGCCATAGACAGCACCGCTGCCGCAGTCCACGATCCGCGCGGCCTCGTCTCGCGGGTTGCAGAACCTCGTGACACGGCGATCTTGGACCTCTCCCTCTTCGCGTGTCGCCAGTCATGGCCAACTTCGTCGCCCAAATCATGGCGCCTACTTCGGCGGCCGTGCGAGCGCCGGCGTACATCGCGTGTTGTGCCAGGCCAGGTTGCGAGGGGCTGGCTTTTTATATCCATCTTGAGCAGGAGACGTGTTTGGTCAGATCAGGAATCTGCATGTGTTACGGGCCACGTGAGTGAACCGGACGGGATACATATTTAAGTTTTTACAGTCCCAATAACGCAGACCCACGAACGTTTGATGCACGTCGCCTCGTTCCCAATTAGTACCACCTCACGTATATATTTTAAATCCAAACTGAAAACGTAAAATCATGAGAAGAAGCGTATTGTGATGGTCAACCCAAGGAGTCAATCCGTGCTTTATTATTAAGAAAAGATATGATGTTTTGGAGCTTATGGTTATCTTTATGGCAAGCTCAAGTTCGACAAAAATGGATTTCATATGCATCCTCTATTATATTTTCGATGTTGGAGTTTTCGTCGGTTCTTAACTTATGAAGTTTTGCACCCCAATCCCATGGCTGAGGGCAGGAGGAAAGTGTATCTGAAAACGCCAATCTTATCGTCCATGGCTTTTCCTCCCATGGCATCACTGTCACTGGGCATCAGCCACCAGCCAGCGTCCGTGTTAGAGAGGGAGAGAGAGAATTTGCGGAATATGATGGATGTATTACTGAGCCTCGAGGGCGAGTATATATTAAGTACAAGACTTGAAGGGCAAGACACCTCCTAGAGATAAGATGGAAATAACTCTATTTAATCCTGGGCAATCTCTACTACTCCCTTCATTTGAAATACTTGTCATCAAAATGAATAAAAAGAGATATATCTAGACGTATTTTAGTTCTAGATACATCCTTTTTTATTCATTTTGATGACAAATATTTTCGGATGGAGGGAGTACCAAATATATATATCTCTAACATTCCCCCGCGGTCGTAGCGGTAGTGTTGCGAACAACAGGAGCGTCGCGGACGGTCAGACTGGAGATAATAGCAGCCGACGGGCTGACATCCCCCCGCAGTCGTAGCGGTAGTGTTGCGAACAACAGGAGCGTCGTGGACGGTCAGACTAGAGATAATAGCAGCCGACGGGCTGACATCCCCCCGCAGTCGTAGCGGGAGCGTCGCAGACGGTGTCGCGTGGCGGACACGTTGACTATAGAGGAAGCCGGCGAGTTGCTCAAGCGGATGATAACCCTTTGTGCCGATGTCAAGGGAACCGAGAGCGCAGGATGGTGTAGCCGTGGTCGAGGTAGCCGTGCAAAGAACGTCATGGTCGATGTCGAGTCGGGGTAGCCGGTGTCGAGGGAGTCGCCATGGAGCCGCGGGCACGAGGAGGCGCCGAGTTAGTCATGGGCGCAGTGGTGTCGAGGTAGTGGTGCGCCGGAAGGAGGATGGTGTTGACGAGGCGTCGCACCGGGTGTTCCAAACTCGGGGACACGTCATAGACGAAGGCACGCGTCGGTGTTGCCAGCACCGGGCATGCGAAAACGATCGAAGACAAAGTTGACGAAGCACAACACCAGGCTTGCCAGGCCCGGGGACACGTCGTGGACGAATGCACGCATCAGTGTTGCCAGCACTGGGCATGCCTAGAGAGGGACCTGGACAAGCTGTTCGCCATGTCAAGGAAGTCAGAGAGGCCAACAGAGAAGGACTCGACGACGGTTGCTGCGCCAATCGGCGCGGAGCCAATGTCACCAATGGTGGTCGGAGTAGACGAAGTGGTCGGGGTAGATGACGGCGACGCTGACGATGGGCTGGTGCTGGACGGAGACTAAGGGGGTGGACTGGCGGCGGCGGCCACGGAGGTAGCGGCGGCGGTGACTGAAGAAGTGCGGCGGCGACGGCTTGATGGCGGCGGCGGCGGCTAAGTTGGTAGCGCGGCAGCGGTGCTCGAAGTAGGCGAGGAACCCGACAGCGTGACGAAGACAGGCGCGGACGGTGGCATTCCTGCGCCGAGGATGAAGGTGCGGCGCATACCACGGGAGGTCGACGCGTGGTGACGACGGAGGGGACTGCGGGCCGCGGCTTTAACGCCCGAAGGAGCAACGCGGCGGCGGCCGGCAGGTCAGGGCGACGGCGTGAAGACCTCGGGGCGGTGGCGTGGACCGCCGGCCGCGGTGCTATAGCCCAAAGGGCCGGCGCAACAACGAAGCACGTGTCGGTGCAACCGCGGGAACAGCGTTGGAGTGGCGGCGGGGACTGTCTATCACGGCACTACAACCCGAAGGGGCGATGCAGGCAGCGGTGACACGCGAGTTGTTGCAGCCGCAAGGAGAACCACGGGACGGCGGTGCTGCGGTCCAACGAGGCGACACAGCGGCAGCCCGATGCTCGGTAGGTGGAGAGGCACGCATCTTCACAGACCTACGATGGCGCGTGCAACAGCTGATCAGACCGATCACACGGCGAGTATGAAGTGGATCGTGGACGGTCAGATGATCAGTCCGATCGATCACAAGATTGAAGATTCGCAGACCGCAGTCCCATATGCCTGAGAAGCAGCACGAGCAGCCCAGCATCCACGCGCGGATACGCGAGCGACCAATGGGCCACGCGGCGTCGGTGGACGAGGCATCGGTCAAATCCGATGTAGAAGCAGGAGAGCCGCCAGAGCTGAGTGCACCGCACCCGCATGCGCCGGTGACGTGCCGTAGCCAGGACGCATGTAGATGCACTTGGCTGAGACGAATCTGCATGACAGCATGAGGCAGTGTATGCAGATGGCTTGATTTGACTTGCACCATGGAGATTGCTTGGCTTGATGATGAAATCTGCATGGACCGGATGCAACACATCCGGATGGAGGCGGGGATCGGTGGAGGCCACGATCAGATCGGAGCGACGTTGCATGACGGACCGGCGGAGAACAACGGGACCCATGCCAGGTCGCACAGTGGAAGTAGAGGTTGGTGTATTCGACCCCATAGTCGGAGTAGAGACACGCGAAGGTCGACGGGCGGTCGGCGACGCAAACCGGTATTAGATCGGAAAACCAAAATAAAGACGCCGATCAAGACGAACGGCGAGAGAGAGAAAAACCGGAGCAAGGGCTCAGGAAAAAGACTCTTTAGGGCAGCCGGTCAACACAACTGGCGGACGAACCCTAGGTACTGGCGGCGCGGAGCGAAAGCGGTGGACGGTGGCTAGGATTTGGACCGGTTAGGCTGATACCATGTTAGAAGGGAAAGAGAAGATTTATGAAATATGATGGATATATTATTGAGCCTCGAGGGCGAGTACATATTGAGTATAAGACTTAAGGGCAAGACACCTCCTAAAGATAAAATGGAAATAACTCTATCTACTCCCGGGCAATCTCTGCCACCAAATATATCTCTAACAGTCCGCTTTCCTCTAGCTCGTGATATCCACTCACCGCATGAGCAAGTAGTAGCACGCCCAAGAAACGCATCCATCGTCCATCCAGACCCACACACGCACGCATTTGAAGAAGAAAAGCTTCCGCGGCCAAAAAGCAGACGGCCAAGTGCACGCACATGATAGAACTAGCACT
The DNA here is from genome assembly GCF_018294505.1 of Triticum aestivum. NCBI lineage: Eukaryota > Viridiplantae > Streptophyta > Magnoliopsida > Poales > Poaceae > Triticum > Triticum aestivum. The sequence goes on from NC_057803.1 coordinate 710,993,148, forward strand.
TGGCGTTCATAGCCCGAACTTAATGGGCGGTCGGCACCTGCGCGCTCATGCATGCCAGCAACGACTGACCCATCACACAGGCATGTGAAGCAGAAAAACAGACCAGGCCATGATGTTTTTGACGATAGTTAATTAGATACTCCTGACTCCTGAGAGCTTCAAAAAAAATTATATACTCCTGAGGACAAGATGTGCGTGGTACCCTAAAAAAAAAGAGAAAATAAAAACGTAAAGAACAACAGAAAGACCGCATTTGCGTGCATGATTGGCCAGCACCCACCTACGTCCGCCGGGCCGTCGACGCCCGGCCAGCGCTGCATCCACGTCGACGACTATTTTCCTGATATGAACCTTCGATAACGACAGATGTATGACTAGTGGCTGGGGCGCCACCTGGTGGCGCCTCTTGAGGCTGTCTTGTGCGCACTTGCATTGTTTGAGTGCCTCGGATCGTGCTATGCGTTCATTTTATGTAGCAGCAGAGCTTTGTCATGCGCAACTCCAACGAAATTTTTATGCTTTGACTATGACATGTAAAGAATCAGGCATGATGAAAAAATAATAGCATCATGAATATCTTGAATATTCAAAGTGTGGCTTACACAAACCATTTTTAAACACAAGATCAGAGTAATAAAAAGAACCCTATTAGCATTTAGTCTTTGTGGTTGTCCATCACTAACATACATGCACGAGCTAGCGAAGGACACAAAGGAAACACCTCAACATGTAAGGTTATATGCAAAATAATAATAAAGATCATTCAATCCCTCCATTGCCTCAACCTGAAATAACAAGGTTGATTTCTCGATTAAGCTTAAGTGTGAGTCTTTGTAGCACAAAATAAGAAGAAAAAATTGCAAAATTATGGAATTAACAAAGGATATACTTCAGTTATAAGACAACACGTAAGTTTTGTGTGATCTAACTTGAGGACAACGATTACGTGTCAAAAAAGGTTTCGAGGTTTCGAGCTTTCGAGTTTCGACAACTCACCTTCACCGTTGTTCCTAAAACTGCATCAGTGTAGTCAATCATTGTATCAGAATACAAATTGAGGCCTTCTCTGTGGATGCCTTGTTCTGCTTCAACATGAACGAATATATACAAGGGATGCCTTGTTCTGCTTCAACATGGACGAATATATACAAGTCACCACTTACACCCTGCATGCTAAGATAGAAATGGGTAACAACTAACAATAACAATAATATCTTCTCCTAGTAAGTGGATCCTAATAAACTAAACTGAAATGCGAGTAATGTTTCATCCAGACTGTATTACTCTACTTCAAGCATACAAATTGATAAGCACCTTGTCAATTGACAGATATCTCAGTACGACAACCTAGGTATAGCTCTGATGAAGTTACTTGTTTAAACTAAACATGCGGAAAACTACATAAGGGGTTCATGAATTTACATAACTTTGTATTTATTGCCCAGTGCTTGCCTTTGCTTATCAACACTAACTCCTCCGATAAGTCGAATGGCTGAACCATCCTCAATACCTCCCGGTATATATGTCTACTTATTTATACTTCGTTCAACTTGGACTTTGCCTGAACAAGAACAACTTGTGTATTTTCAGCAATTATCTTCCCACTACCATCACAATTTAATCAAGAAGATATCTGCAGAATGTAACATCAAGATGTAGTAATTAAAGTGTCATAAATCAAAAGATACTAATTAAAGTGTCATAAATCAAAAGATACTAACTAAAGTGTAGCATTATGAACTTCATGGAAGAGAGGACTTTGTTTCCTAACAAACCTTCCTGGAAGAATTTTAGCAAAATAGAAATCATACCATTTTAGTTTATTTAGAGGTTACAGTTGCTATACATTGAAATCGAGATTATTCCAATTTAAAAAATTAGAATATAAATTCTAAGAAGTGAGCATACAGTGTTACTATTATAGTTAGGTGTTGATTTGAGCAGAATAATCGGCAAAGTATAACTAATCGAGACAAGTTTGGTTAAAATTGAACTTTAGAAGTATAAATAGGACATACTCGATATCTGCCAAATCATCAATCAACCTTGCTCGTACACTGGATGTCATTTTTATTTTGAACACAAACCTGCAAAAAACAAAAGAGTTGAGAATGATTCATTTAGTAACCAAGATGCTACCCGCTCAATATTAATAATAGAAGAGCCCTCAATTATCAGATTTCGATGAAGGGAAATCAATTAGTTTTTGAGATACATGGGAAAAGCTGATGTCAATAGCTAATGTTTGTCCTAAAATAAAGTAGTTCACACTTCACACTATCAAAAGCAAAAAAAAGGCATGAAGGAACATTTACCACTTTCACACCTATGAAGTCTAGGTTCTGTACAGAAAACAAGTTGTAGAGTTTCAAAAGGACCAAGCGCACCACCAAGTAGTAATGTTGTAACAACCGATGGAATATTTTCCCACTTATGCTCAATATAGATCTCACTCAAGTTCATAATGCCACTTTTCACTGTAAAAGATGATAAAGAATGACCCATGTAAAAACAGAAGCTAACCTCAGCGTAGTTCATGAGAAGGCGAAGCCAGTTAGTTATGTTAGCATACCAACAAACCCAAACAGAGTGCTTTACATACCAAAGTTCCAAGCAAGATCTAAAGTGTGTAATTCAGTGTTTCCCATTCCTCAAAACAGGAAATGTCAATCTTTCCAAATCACATCCCTCCGTTCCTCCTGATAGGAACATATAGAGATTATCAGTTTATAATTGTCTGGGCAAAGTTTTAATGCTGCTAACTTCCACCAAAATCGAGGATCAGACTAAGATCACTCTCGCGAGTCTAATTTATGAGCAAAGCACTGAAACTCAATACTGAACATTTTACTGAGAAAAAAGGACAAAAGAGAAGCAAACCTACATACTGACAAATTGCTTAATACGAAAAGTTGACCTGAAATTCCTTGATGAGTTCCATACTCCACATATCCACCATTGCAATATGCACTTTTCGTCCACCTACTATCATGTAGCGCCCATTTGATGTGTATTCTAGAGTATCAGTACCAAGTCCTGCATACAAAAGAGCTAGTCAGCCCCCCTCATACAACTCATGGTGAAAACTCACAATTATTAAACTGATAGTCAGCATTCAGTAAGGAGCCGATATAGAGTATGACTAATGAAAGAGCATAAGAGCATATAACAAAGTTCTCTCACTCAATCATTCCAATAAGTGAAACTGTATAGTTGTACAAGACTGACAGTGTCAAGATTATGTTATGGTTATAAATGTTCTATAGACTAACTTTCAACTTCCTTTCACGTAATCACTAAGGTTATTTGTAATGACCACACGATAAGTCCATAAAGACATACAAAAAAAGAATGAAGAAATAAGATATGTGTCAATGGTGTTCTCTTTCAAAATCTGAGCTGGACATCGTGTGCTATTCTGGTGCTGAATAATGTAGCTAGGGTGGTAGCTTCATAGACTAACAGGTATGTCCATATCAAATAGTTTTATTGAACTTGAAATGTCCACCAACAGCACAATCTGCGGTTGCTGAATTATGTATGTCTTCTTGAAACCATAAGCCTCTAAATAGCCCACCTCAATAGGCAACAGCCACTTCAAATTGAGTAAAAAGTCAGCCTAGTTCAAATTATCAAATGTTTGCGGAGCTCAGTTCCGCCGGATAGTTGTTGGGCATGAAAATCAAGAAGCATAAGGTGGTCAAATAAGAAAATCAGATAGAGATAAGAATTTTGTTGGGTGGAGTGTTTTACCAAGTTCCAATGAGCACCGTGGAGTTATGCATGACATAAAAAAATGATAACCCTATCCATGCCATGACTGTGAAGCCGTATGGTAAAAGAATCCAAAAGGAGTATATGTAAACTCAGTACCTTTACTCCTTGTGACGGCATAAAAAAATCTTTGTTTTCCTCGATATTAATCAGTTTTAAGATGCCCTTGGGTGTCTAATATAAAAAAAACTACTGAACGTTCATTCGCTGGCTAGCTATCATTGTGCACAATATTGGATAGATTCAGGTCTCCTGCCACACATCAATCTTTTGAGGTGGAAGCACAGAGCTACTCCTTTCGTAACAAAACGTAAGACATTTTTTATGCCCAACACAAAACAAAAAACATCTTACAATTTAGTAAGGATGGAGTAGTTTATACAAACATGCTCGTTTAGCTGAGGCATAAATTTTGGAGAATCTCGGAATAATAACCATATATCTTAAGAATTAAGTACTGATGCAGTGTCACCTGAACCTGATCATGCCTAAATGCAGCACTACATATATCTAGCCAATAAATATTAGTAATAAATTAATCTTATTGTATAATTTATCAAGTGTCATAGAGCCAAGTTGAAATGTTCCATCTCTTCCTTTTCCTCAATTAATTAGTGGGTAAAGGGTCGATATATACATACGTTTGAAATGAAAGCCACTACGGACTTGGTGTTCAGCAAATTATCCATAGTCCATTTGTCATCTGCCATGAACGCATGCATGGTCAAAATCTCACATTCTCACCTGGCCAGAAAGCGAGATCCAAGTCCTGCGTACACGTATGCACGAACAGATAATTACACTTGGAAGTTTTTGAGGAGGTCATTCCGAGGATGGTATGAATATGTGCACATGGAAATGGATTGGCACTGACGACATAAACTGTCTATCAAAATATTATCATATTTTTCGGTGGCAGCATATTATCATCTTAAGGAAAAAATATCATTTATTGACGCGACCCCAGCCTTTTGCTTCAATTGAAAGATAAAGGAAAACTGCTCAAACTGTTCATGAGAAAAAGAAATATATTGCCAGAAAACAGGTTTAAGTACTCAAACCACTCCATCAAATCAGAAAAGCCCCCAAGCTTTTCGAGGATAAAGCGAGGTTAGCTGCTAATCAAAAGGGATGTATATGCTAATTAAGCTTGGTTCTAAACAGAGGACAGACCAGTCAGAGCAGTGCATACGTACAGGTGAGCTGAGGCATTCAATTGCTTGTGGTGCCCGGAAATTGCTTGTGACTTATATGGTCCATGACCAAGAGAAAAACATATTCGTATATACACAAAGAAAAGCACATATCAAGTTATGTCAGAGACACACCAAGTAGCTGCAGTTCTAACTAAAAGTTCACTCAAGCAGCTAGCTGGTATTGATAGATATGTTTGCATCCACTGCCCCATCAATCACAAAAAGGAATCTGACTAAGCTAGCTAATTAGACAGGAACTTACACACCTAAAATGACAAGTCGAAACTGCTCCAGGGACATACACCGGAGAATCAACATGGATGTTTAGCTAGCACCAATATTAGCAATGCATTAATTTAGCTTAATCAGAGCACCATCCATATTATCCCAAAATTCCAAACAACTACATTTTTTAAGAAGACAAAAGGCCTCATCCCTGGCTAATAATACTGCCATAGCATTCCAACTGGATATGTGTGACTGTAAACTGTTCAATTGTTCAAGAGATCAAACAAATCAACAACAACACCTCTGTAATGACAACAGTATAAACTTGCAATTTAACATGAGACTACAGCTGACACATACACGTGGTCGACATAGTATGTGCAAAGAACCTAGTTGGTGGTCATGTTGATAAAATTCAGAGAATGAGGAAGGAGGAGCTTGCCCTGGTATACAAAGACTTCCATCGCCCACACTACCCTGCTCTTCCTTTCATATGGAGGATCACTGTAAAAGCAACTAAGAATAAAAATCATAAAAAAGGATATTGTTTCAACGATTACCCAGATGCAATATGCAAATGGATGCTTTCATGGCCAATAGAAGTGAGGATCTTACCTCCAAATAAAGGGGACTCATCCTCGGCCTACCCTCTCACGCCAGTGAAAAACATGCCCCAGGGAAGCTCCAGTTTCAACAATTAAACCATCAGCTACAAAAACCAAACAATCCCTGCTCAATTTTGAAGCTAGTTTAGCCAACACATGGGTCCGCTATCTGCAGCGCATCTAAGACCGGGCAAAAAAACTGGCGTTGGGATTTCACGGAAACCAAGGAGGATGGGGATCGAAGAGACGAACCGTGGAACTTGCGGATGGGGCTCGTTATTGCCGGACTTCCAGAAGCTATGGAAGTCGAGGAGTCGACCACTGCCGCCAACGCGGGCAGTGCCGCCGGTCATCACCACGCGGTGCAGACGAGGCGCGGTGGAGACGAGCAACATGAGAAGGCGGTGGTTGTTCTCCCCGTCCCTCTCGGTTCGATCTGAACGGCGGGAGCGCCGCATCTCCCAGGCTTTCGCGTCGGTGCGCTTGTATCCCTGTCGCCGCCAGTAGTTTGATCCAATGCAAGGACTATTGACGAAGTCCCTGATGCCAAGACACAACGAGACATGAAGGACTCCAGTAGTAGTAAAACAGAGTCATCTTTATTTCTTAGCTGGCTTGTTTGTCCGAAGTGCGATGGCAATTCTCATGTAATAGTAATCAACTTGGTCAGACATAATGAGGGGGCATTTGGCTCAAGGTACCAATTTTCATTAATACATATACTTTGGAATACACCAAAATTCAGCAGCCGATCTCTGACATAAGGCATCATGCCGTCAACACCATCAAATGAATAAACACCAGGATATAAACACGCAGATGAATCAGTCTGACGGAAAAGGAGACGGTAGTAAGTCATGGACCAGGTTCGATTACTACCTCGCGGCAGGAGAGCTCGGCCTTCCAGGCGGCCTCCCTCTCGTGGAACTCGCGCTCGCTCTCCTGATGTAGCTCGGCATCTCCCGCTCCTTCATGGGGCGGTCCTGGATGTCGCGTCCACAGCGCCTCCTGCAGCTCGTTCATGAACCTGTCCACCAACGCCTTGATCCGCACCCGTGTGCTCCCGAGATCTAAATCAAGAAGATAGGGGGAGATGAGGCTGGACGAGGTAGTGCTCGCGGCCGGAGATGAAGATGGCATGAGCGCGGGTGAGGGCGGCGACGGCCACCGCGGGCGACGACGGAGTAAAGAGTCGGAGAGGCGGCGCGGGGGAGAGAGAGGGGTTGCGTGAGTGGGCAGCTCACCGGCGGAGGAGGCGAGGATCTGCTGGTCCCGGCTCCGGTGGTGAGGCGCTCGGGGAAGATGCCGCCGAGAGAGGAGGAGAAGAGAGGTTGCGTGTGGGCGTGGGAGAGACGGGAGATGGAGTGTTGGGCTGGGCTGCGTGCGTACAGAGAGGCCTTTTCATTTTCTTTTTTTTTCCATCGTTTTCTCATCGCTATGTTTTACAGTGCCATCGCTACTTTTTATTGAAAAAAACAAAGACGGTGCACAGTAAAGCCTAGCCGACGTGGACAACGCGAGTGTTCGCCCCTCTAGCGACTCTTATTGTGTTTAATTGTTGGGCACCCGCCGCCGACTACCAGTTCGTCGCCTCCGACCGAATTGCTACGACAGTGGTCAGATTTTCTGGCCGTCTCCTATCGATATGTCAGCATCTCGCAAGTCGTCGAGTGTGTAATTTCCCTGCTGCCCACACCAACCACGTCTACTACTACTCCCAATACGCAACAAACTATATCTAGTCACTCAAATCATTATGCGGCCAGCAGCGTCGTCACGGTTAATGGCACTTGACCGCGACGCGATCAAACCCATCGCCGGCCCGGCCGACGAATCACCCCGCCGATCGCGACCGTCGGCGCGCCCACATCCACGGCCCCCAGCGCGCAACCTTCGACCGCCTTCTGGCCCGGGACGGACGGGCGACGCGCATGCACGCACGCACACTCATCTTCCGGCCGCTCGCCGCGGATAATTCTGTTTTGTAAGGCCAACTCCAGCGCACGACCCCAAACGGCAGTTCGTTTTGCCCGGCTTCTATCCATTTGGGTAGGGCAATAGGGTCGTCTCCGGACCTGTCCTAGGATGCGATGGCCGTGCGTCCAACGTGCGGACGCATCCTTTGGCCTCATCCTGTCCGCCTCCATTTTCAAACGCCAACTTTCAAAATACCACGCCCTAGTTCAGGCCAGGAGCCCTAGTTCACGCCGGCAACAGAGCCAGCGGCCTACACGGCCTTGCTGGCAACACAGCCAGCGGCCGGCAACAGAGCCAGCCTACAAAATGAATAGTTTTGTCGCCGGCAACACAGCCAACCTACAAAATGAATGTGTTTCTCGCCGGCACACAGTCAGCATGCCAGCCTCCAAAAAAGAACGGCCACGGCCAATCAGACGACCTAGTTCAGGCCGTCGGCGTCGAACATCTCCTTCTGCCTGGCCTCGAACCAGCTCCTCGTCTTCTCGCTCATCTTTGTCAAGTCCATGCTCATGATCGCAAGGGCCACCTTCTTTGCTTTGGTTGCGGCATCGGTGGCCTCGATGTCGAGCTGCCTCTGCCTGGCCATGACATTGGCGGCCTCGATGTCGAGCTGCCTTTGCCGGGACGCCTCCTCCATGTCGATCTTCCTTTTCTTGGCCACCTCCTCCATCTCAAGCTTCTTCCTTTGAAGCTCTAAGTATTGCTTCATTTGCTCGTCATTGCTTTGTCATTTTTTCTCATCCCTCACATCCTTTTGAGACATCATGTCGTGCAAAGTATCATGCAAGGCCATGGATGACGCATCACGTATGTCGTCCACCTTGGAGTTGGTCTTCCCCCTCGGCCTCTTTAACGCCTCACCATCGCCACCTCCGGCCAACGCGGCCATCTTTTTGCCTCTCTTCCTTTGAAGTTCACGGTATTGATCCTTGAACTTATGGCAATTGTTGATGATCGTCCAACAATGCGTAAGAGTGAATGGCTTGTCATTGTGCCGGGCCTTGAATGCTTCCAAAGATTGAAATGCTTACATCACATGATCAACAACAATTGAACATGCAAACATATACAAGGCCGAAGTCTCATGGCCATAGCAACGAAAGAACTAGGGTGAGGAGAGCATACCATGTCCCCAATGCTGAGACCACTCACAGGTCATGCTTCAATGCTCTCAAGTGCGGCACAATACTTGTTGCACTCTTGTTGGATGAACAACCACCTCTTTTGAATTGAGGTGATGCCACGGTCGCTCGTAATTTTGTAGGGCTCAAACATCTTTCTTTCATGGAATATTTTGTGGACTCTCGTCCAAAAAACAAGGCCCTTTTGTTGCGCGCCGGTCCTCGGATCTTGGCTAATCTCCATCCAACATTGGCAAATCAACTTGTCCTCGACTTGTGAATATGAACCCGTGTGAATGCTCTTCTTCCTCTTTTGTGCTTCTGCTCTTTGGGTGAGCTCTCGATGAACAATGGCTCGCCCCCAATATCAATATCAATGTCGCCTTCTTCATCACCATCACCTTCGCAATAGATGTCATCATCTTCATGCCACGACTCACCATGGTCGTAGTCAGCATGGTCGTGGGCCTCTTCATCGGCAACGTACTGGGCGCGGCCATCCTGACTTTGGATCTCATCGGGATCGCAGGCACCTCCATGCCCACCCTCGTAGATCACATTCTCCATGAACTGGTTGTAGAAGGGGCCGTCGACCGTTAGCGTTGGTGTTGGCATTTCGTCGAACAGGACGCGGGGCGACGGCATGGTGCCCGTAAACGGTGGTCGTGCTTGCTTTCTTTGCATCTCGACGGACGGACTGCCGCCACTACTGGCCCCCAACGTGACGTTGAGGTCGATGACGGCCGAGGGGGCGCGGGGTGGACGGCGCGATCACGCCAACGTCCGGCGACCCCAAAAAACGGGTCTGGCCATCGTGCCTTAGCGGGGGAAAGTCGGGCGACATAGGCATGGTCCGCGACATCAGCGACGGGCAGTGGTGAGGTCTGGCGACCAATAAGCCTGTGCTCACGCCGATGGCCGCACCAGAGAAACCCGTCGGACGGCACAGCCCAAGCATGAGGAGGGCGTGTGCTTTGTTGACGATGACCTCCTTCTCGTCGATCTCGGCCTTGCGCCATGCGGCCTCCACCGCATCACGCTTGGCGGCGAACTTGGCCGCGGCGGTCTTGCCCTTGACGGCCGCCCTCTGGTTCCTCCACTTCGCCAATTCCGCGTCCATCTTGGCGAGCTCCTCCGGTGTGCATTTCGACCGCAGCTTCCTTGCACCCCCTGGCCGCCTTCTTCTTCACCTTTACAGGCGGCTCGATGGCCAGGCCGCCGGAATTCGACGGGGCGTCGGCCATGGATGGGAGACGGTGGGGGCGGGATGTGGGATGGTTTGGGGGAAATGGCGCCAAATGGGGTGCGGGGGTTTTGCTTTGTGCCACCGATGGACGGGTCAGGGCAGGATAAGCGAGCGTGTCCCGCCCGTCCGCGCGCTGTTTCAGCCTAAAAACGGCCCAAACTTGGGCCGGGATGGGTCGAAAGCGGACAGAAAACAAACAAATGTCCGTTCGCGCCCACGCGCCGGGCCGTCTGGTTTGTCCATTTTGCCCCAAACGGACGCACCCGGACAGGATGGGGTCGCACGCTGGAGTTGGCCTAAGTGGCCCATGGACAACGTGTCCACTGCATTTCTCTCTTCCTTGCTCGTTTGCGTAAGTTACTTTCCCCTTTTTTTTCAAATGAGAAACTTGGATATCAAGTCTAGGTCGCCCGTTGATTAATGCCATTTTCTTGTGATCTCACAAGAAGCTATATACACGGACTAAGCACATGTTTCGGCTTTTGCATTTTTTTCTTCAGGACATATCAAATCGGACCCTCAAACTGCCCACTACTATCCGAACTGCACGATCGGAATGCTCTTTGCCATCCAATGCAAACATTTATCCGCCCACGGGCTGGTCCGGATGTCCTCTTCCTCGCAAACCGGAAGTGAACTAGGGGAGGGGGGTGGTTTTGTGGGAGTCCGGATCACCACCACGTAAGACACCAACACCTCCGACCCACTCAAAACCCCTTCCGGACCCTGCACCTCTATCTTTTCATCTTTCTCTATGTTTGTTTTCTCTCTTGCCGATGACGCCGCAGCTCCATCCCACCCTTCCCAGAACTCCGTGACTCCGTCCCCTCCACCACTACACCCGGGCTCCACATCGTTTGTCCTGCACCGCCGGTCCACACCTCTCATTCATCCACCACACCGCTGCCATCCGCCCCTACGGTAGTCACCATATGCCCGGCAAGTGTTCGTTGAAATGTCCGTGCTAATTTTTAAAAAACTTTGTCCCTTTGTATTTCAAGCAATGAATTCGGATATAGAGTACATATACCAACACTATGTTGACTTGTTCGACAATGATGACTACATGGATGAGATGGCGATGATGCAGGCTATCCTTGCAGACATGGAGTGTGCGAAAGATCATGTTCTCAATTTCAAGGGGTCGATCAAGGATCATCGAGTGCTCATCCGCAACAGGGCATGCTTGTATCTTAATCCAATATGGACATAGTCCCTTTTGTTTTTCATATTTATTGGATCTAGCAATTTGAATGTACTCTTTCTTCTTGTATAGGCATAACAACCCAACTTCAAATTAACGAAGCCATCAACCAGCAACATGAGAGGTCATTGCAGACAAGAGGTAGAGCCGGCAAGGGGAACCAATATGTAGTGGAGAAGAGGATCGTGCCACCAGAAGAAAAACATTGGCTCTATCATAGTCTCGTCAAGCCAATGCCTGGTGCGAGGGGGGGGGGGGCTGTCTAGCTCCACTTCACCCAGCCATGCCACTGCACAAGGATGCCATACACCGACGTGTAGACCACGAAACAAGAAGGGCAGAAGCCGCTGAAAGATAACAGTAGCACATGTCACCTCACATCCACTACCACAGCGTCGTTGAGAGCACTACAACGCTACCTTCACCAACCAACTACATCAGGACCCCATCCTCCACCCTTCCCCTAGATGATTCCTCCAAGGGGGGTCATGATACAAGAGAAACCGCTGTCGTCCAGCCAACACGACCTAGGTTTCAACCGAGAGCAAGGGCGATGAGGAGGGAAGGGAAAGTGAAGCTCAACACACCCACAAGAGGGAGACCAGAGCAGGAGCAACACCGTCATCAATGTAAATGCGGACTCAACAAGGGGGTTTCCCCATTCTAAGGGTCCCATCGCCTAACCCTCAACTGGGGCGACACGAGGGGGGCCTGATCCAGATTGACGAGAGGGATAACTGTGGGGAGAATGAGGCTAGGAATCATAGGGTCTCAAACGCTCGGGCGGCCCGTCCGGTCACTGACTGGTCATGAAAATCTGATCCAGTCGGGCCTCTCAAACGGGCCTCAAAAGCCCGGGCTGTCTGGCGCCCCACATATCCATCCTAAATATAGGGTGGATATGGGGTTGCCTGGGCGCCCTCGGGCGTGTTGGACACGTCCGCCCGGCCCACCCCGACCTCACTCCTTCCCCACAAATATCCTCAATTTAGAAACCCTAACTCACTCCACTCTTGATCTGTCTCTTCTACTCCCCTCCGATTATCCGATTCAATCCACTCCGACGACTCCGGCGACCATGTCGTGGACCGGCAGCCGCTCCTCCTCCAACTCCGACGAGGAGCTGGCCCTCCGCATTGCCCTCGAGAGGTCCAAGGTGGACACGGGTGGCAGTTCTGGATCGGTCGCCTCGCCTCTCCCTCGCTGGTGCAGCGAGGACAACGGCGCTGGCTCCTCCCGGCCCGTGCTTGGTTCCGCTCGAGCTGTCCAGTCTATGCCTCCCCCCGTCGTTCCTTGCCGCCGCCGGCTACCGCTTCCCCACGCGGGCAGCGGTGGGTGTTTGTGCCCACCCAGCCGGCCCGGACACGCACGCCGGAGTCAGAGGCGCGCGCCGCCTGCCGTGAGAGGCAGTGGGCATGGAGAGGGACGCGACGGAGAGCTCTGTCCTCCACTGCCGCGGGTTACCAGCGGAACCCGACAAGGACGAGCGGCTCCTCGCGCGGGTCTACCGCCGGTCGCTTATGAAGGTGGAGGCAGACGCTCGGGCTCCGCTGGAAGAACCTGAAGGCTCTTCGGTTTGCCATCGAGCAGTCCGAGCGTGAGGCCAAGGAGAAGGCGATGGAGGCGGCTCGGCTGGCAAAGCTCAAGCGCTAGCAGGACCGGGTCATCCGGTGCCTCAAGGGCCTCATCGGCGTCTCCTCCTCCGGCGGCGGCGGCGGCTCCTCGTTCAACGAATCGGACGATCCTGCGCCAGCAGCCGACAACTACAACTGCGCCGGCGACCGGAAGGGGAAGGAGCCGGCCCGGAAGTGGTGAAAATCGTCTTTCTTCAATTTAATTTCAAGTTTTAGATTTAGTTTCAAGTTGTCCGCCGTTTATGCGAACTTTGGTGGTCCTATGAACATCCGGTCATGATCTTTTGGTGGAAGTATTGTGCTTGCCGATGTCTGTTTGCTCATCTACGTACTTTGATCTCTGTTGCATGGTTTATATGGATATAGGGAATCAGATATGAGATACACGGATGGATTTGAGGAGTGCCCCAGTCACTGGCCGTGGATGCGTCTGGGACACGTCTGGGGACATTTGAGGGGTCATATTTATCATATACGGATGTTGATGCTTTTATACTGTTAACATTTTTAGAGCCGATCATAAAGTAGCGTGGCCATAGATCAATGCGCAATATCCCAATACGCATCCAAAATCCCATGGCTGAGAGCAGGAGGAGAGCATGCATGGCTTTTCGACACCATGTTATCTGAAACCGCGAAGCTTGTCGTCCATGGCTTTTCCTCCCGTGGCATCACCGTCACCGGCCACCAGCCACGAGCCGGCGTCGGCCTGCTTTCTTCTGCCTCGTCTCATCCACTCACCGCATGAGCAAGTAGCAGCACGCCCAAGAAACGCATCCATCGTTCATCCAGACCCACACACGCACGCATCGGCGGCCAATCATTGAATCATATATTTAAATGTAAAGAAGAAGAAGCTTCCGCGGCAAAAGCAGACGGCCAGGTGCGCGCACGTGATGGCAGTAGCACTTCCTGTTCATAGTCCGACCGTAATGGTCGGTCGGCACGTGCGCGCTCATGCATGCACGTCGTGAGCCTCGCCATGCATGATCAGCCGTCACGAACGTCCGGCTTTAAATTACTCCATCCGTCCGGAAATACTTGTCGGAGAAATGGATGTATGTAGATATATTTTAGTTTTACATACATCTATTTTTATTCATTTCTCCGACAAGTATTTTGGGACAGAGGGAGTAATAAAGCCCACAATATAGGCAGCGTATCACAACCATAGTATCAACACACGGCGCCAGACATTGGACGATCAGGTTAAGGAAACAGCAGCTAGAAGAGAAATAAAGTGTGTTACAAGGCGCGACCGGCCAATCAAAACGAGCACGCATGCTCTGATGATACTAGGACCAAAAGGGGGCTGCCCATCCCTATGCGGCAGCCGACGGCGCGGACAACGGAGCTCGAGACTCGGAGTAGACAGAGCGAAGACGACAAATAGCTTGGCGGTGGAGATCAGAGTCCTGTTGTCTTCCCAGCGGTGCCCATTGCTACAAGAACACGATGCATTTGAAGATTACGTCAGCGGGATGCGAGGGAAACACGCCCTCAATAGTAAACTTGTTACGAATATGTCAAATAGCCCATAACATGGCCGCGCACATGTCCACATGACCCTACGAGCCGTGCCTTGAACCAGAGACAAGGAAGACACAAGCGCGGATCGGGAGCGTGGATCCCAATCCACCCCCGCGGCCTCACGGACCGCGCTCCAGGCAAAACGAGCCAAAGAGCACCGGAAGAAAGTGTGGTCAGCATCTTCCGGAGCCCCGCAGAACGCACAAGGGCCGGAGGCGGGGCCATTGCGCTTAGCAAGGTTAATAGAGGTAGGAAGGCGATCTTGGCAAAGTTGCCAGAGGAAAACCTTGATCTTGAGGGGGATTTTAGCCTTCCAAAGCCCTGTGGCCGCCGACGGGATCTGGCCGCGAGTAAGCTCTCTGTATAGGGAATTGACAGAGAATTTGCCAGAGCCCGAAAGTCTCCAAGAGACCGTGCCCGCGGAATCCGACAAGCGGACATCCGCAATCAAAGCCCGAAGGCGATCCCAATCCGCCAACTCCGTCCCCGTTAGTTCTCTTCTGAAGTTGATGTAGGGCGGGGAGGAGCTAAGAGCCGAAGCAACCAATTGGTCGGGCTCGACTGCTATGGAGTAGAGTTGGCGAAACTCCGACCATAGAGGCCGTTGGCCAATCCAAAGATCTAGCCAGAAACGCGTGGAGCGCCCATTGTTAACCCCAAACTTCGCGCCCCTGGCGAAGAAGGGTTTGAGGGATTGTATGGAGTTCCAGAAGGGGGACCCTCGAGAGGCCGCCTCGAAGAAATTCCCATTCGGGAAGTATTTCGCACGGAGGAGGTCGATCCAGAGGCCAGTCTCTCCCTGAGACATTTTCCAGATCCATTTGCACATTAGTGCAATGTTCATCAACTTGGAGTTGATGATCCCAAGGCCCCCCGGGGCTTTAGGACGACAAACGGCCTGCCATTTAACCATATGGTATTTCCGTTTAGGTCCCGCTCCTTCCCAAATGAAACGGGACCGCGGGGTATCCAACTTAGTGTGCACCCCATCCGCCAGCAGGAACAAACCCATGGCGAACATGGGTAGGGATGAGAGGCTGGAGTTAGTTAAGATTAGTCTAACCCCTGAAGACATAAATTGACCCCTCCACGGACAAACCCTGTCCGCAACCTTGGAGGAGAGAGGTTCCCAATCGGTGATCAAACACTTCTTCGCCGCGATCGGGAGACCGAGATAAGTGAACGGAAACTGGCCAAGTTTGCAGTTAAGAAAGTTGGCGACCCGCTGACTTTCGGCCGCGTCCATCCCTATGGACACCACTTCACATTTGTGAAAGTTGGTTTTAAGTCCCGACATGAGTTCAAAGCATAGCAGTATGGCCTTGACCGTTGCGATACTATGTGTGTCGGGCTCGAAAAGGAGGAGTGTGTCATCCGCATATTGCAGGTGTGACACTCCCCACGGAATCAGATTGTCCACCACTCCCCTGATGTGGCCGGCCAAACAAGCTCTGTCGAGCATGGCGCCCAAGGCGTCTGCCACAAAGTTAAACAGCAACGGCGAGGCTGGGTCCCCTTGACGCAGCCCACGCTTGTTGCGGAAGAAGTTCCCTACTTCTCCGTTCACCGCAATCGCCCTTTGGCCCCCCGAGACCAACTACATCATGCGATGAACCCAAACCGACGAGAATCCTCGATCCAGGAGGACCTGTCGGAGAAACTCCCAGTTCACGCGATCGTACGCCTTCTCAAAATCAAGTTTCAGGAGAATCGCGGGCTGTCGAGCGCGTTTTAGGGAGTGCACAATCTCTTGGAGGGCCAACGGCCCCTCCAAGATGTTGCGGCCACGAATAAAAGCCGATTGGTTCCTACTAATAATGTGATGAGCTATCGGAGACAAGCGAGGTGAACAGGCCTTAGCACAAATTTTAAACGGAACATTAATCAACGCAATTGGACGAAAGAGCCTAATAAGATCCGCGCCCGGAACCTTGGGGATCAGAGAGATAACCCCAAAGTTTAGGCGAGAGATATCTACCGTACCCCGCATAAAACCATTGCAAACGTCAAAAATAGGTCCTTTGAGCACTTGCCAAAACCGTTTAAACATCGCCACCGGCTACCCATCTGGCCTGGGTGCGGTATCCGATTTCATATCAAGTGTCGCCTTGTCAATCTCCTCCGGGAGGAAGGCCAATCCCAGGCCCTCGTTTTCCTCGTCCGTGACCCGCAACGCAGGGTCCCACACATCCGCCCTAAGCCGGGCACGGGATTCCTCCCTGGAACCCATAAGTTGAATGTAGAACTCGTAGATGTGGCGGGCGATATCCTGTTGCCGCAAAAGGAGCCCCTGCTCAGATTGCAATCTCAGAATGGCGCACTTGCGGCGTCGGCCATTAGCGTAGGCATGGAAATACTGAGTGTTCGCGTCTCCCTTGAGCGTCCACTTGATACCACCACGTCTGCGCCAGTACTCCTCCTCGGCTCTAAGAAGGGACTCGACTTGGGCTTCAAGCGCGTAACGCTGAGCCCAGTCTTGCTCCGAGAATGCCTGCACGTCCGCCGCAGCATCCATCTAGGCGAGATCCGCAGTCAGACGCGATCGAAGCAGCTTATCCTCGCGCCCCTGGTTAGCCTCCCACCCTTTGAGAGCCGCACGCAAAACCGCCCCTGCGGCAATCTAGAACTCCATCGGCCCGCACGCGCGCCCGACCCGGGCGACGCAATTCTCCCATTTCGAAAGGAAGATTTGCTCAAAGTCCGGAGACTCTAGCCACGCGGTTTTGAAGAAAAAGCGAGGGTTGCGCTTTAACCTTTCCTCCCCCGAGGAGAGAATGAGGGGGACGTGATCTGACCCTATCCTCGTTTCGGCGTGCAGAGAGCACATGGGAAACAACACCTCCCACTCCGAGGACATGAACACCCTGTCCAAGACCGACCGCACCGGCATGAGCTGTTTGTTGGTCCAGATGTAGCGTGCCCCCACGCGAGCCACTTCCCTAAGGGCCATGGATGCGATTGCATTATTAAACATGGACACCCTTGTCCAGTTAATAATACCGTTGTTTTTGTCGGCGCCCGAACGGATCAAGTTGAAGTCCCCTCCCACTAGCAGAGGAAAATTTCGCGCGCCCAAAGACGCCACCTTCGCCTGGAGTTCTCCCAAGAACTCAAGCAAAATAAGTCCCCTCCCTATCTAACTATAAGCATATTTCAATATAGACAACATACAAAGCAAAATAAGTGAATCTACAATAAAAAATATGTCTATATACATTCATATGTACTCCCTCCGTTCCTAAATATAAGTCTTTTTAGAAAGATAGACATATTTTATAGTGTAGATTCACTCATTTTGCTCCGTATGTAGTCCCTTGTTAAAATCTCTAAAAAGACTTATACTCCCTCCGTCCGGAAATACTTGTCATCATAATGGATAAAAGGGGATGTATCCAAACATATTTTAGTTCTAGGTACATCTCTTTTTATCCATTTTGATGACAAGTAATTTTGGACGGAGGGAGTATTTGAGAACAGAGAGAGCAGTTTGTATTGAAATCTATAAAGAAACTTATATTTAAAAACAGAGGAAGTCATAGTGGGGACAATTCCGGGCCCTGGCCCCCCCTTCCAAGAGGAAAATTTTACCAAATACACTTACTTATTTGCTAATTGCTTTACTAATCGTCCGGCGTCTCTGATCATCCTAGCCTTTTCTATGCCATATACACTCATTTGGCCCCTCCTAATATTTGATTCACGCTCCGCCTCTGGAGGAAGTAGGTTCCAAAATGAAAACAAAGGGAACAAAAAGGGACAGAAATACTGCATCTGCATGCACGTGGACGCCCGGCCAGCACCCCATCCACCGGAATCCATTATTTTCCTGATAGAACCTTTCGAAAACAACGGCCGTATGATGGTTGTTGTGGGGCGGGCTCGTCTTCCCCGTTCCCGCCTCTCGCTCCCGATACTTCAGTCTCGGTCATACGGCGCGCTCCCTTTGGAAGAAATTAATTACGGAGATGGCTCCCAGTTCCTCGACAACGAGTCCACTGATCCTCAAAAAAGATAAAGTTCAAATGATAAACCTGCATTTATACATGGGATGTGGCGAGAGAGCCGACTAGTAGTTTAGTTTAGGTGTTTTTTTTAACCCTTTCAAGATTTTTGTCCTCCTCGAATTTAGGTCGACAAAGATTCGGCGTAGATTCCTACCGTCTTCTTGGAGCGGCAATGTTGGAGTTTCTCGCCGTATGTGTGCGACGACGATAGAATCTAGTGTCAGGCACTTCATATTGATTCAAGAGTTCCACGACAATGATTGTGGGTCCAAGGTGTTAGTCCTTAATTAGGGGCACGGACACGAAGTCTTTCCGGCGGTCAGCAACAAAGACAAGCCGGCTCCGGTAAGAAAGCGACGGCAACGTAAACGGTGATGCCAATAGTGGTCGTTCCATGGTCCAAGAACCTCAGTGTAAATTTTATTATATTTACACGAAATTTGACTTAAAGCACGAGGTGCTACGGAGAAAAGTGGCAAAAGGAGAAGCAGTAGGAGAGCTGGAAACAAAGCCGCTAATTATCTACGTACACGAAATCAATAAATAATTAATTAATTCCGGTCTAGCTTAGCTATCCCCGCCTGGATTTCCGAAAGAAACAAAAACAAACTCTCGCCGCCGTCCTCTCCCCGCTCCCCACGCCCCCTCCCCCCACCTCCGCCGCGCCCTCGCCGGACTCCGGCCGCCGCGCCTCTCGCCGGACTACCCCAGGGCTCCCCGTCCCCTCCTCCCTCCCGTCCGCCGCGGCAATGGCTCACTGACCAGGCCGTCGAGGCGAGAGGGAGCCGGCCGAGCGCCGCGGGCCGAGGACGACGATGAGCTCGTCGGCTTCCAGGAGGGAGGCGGCGAGGAGCGGGGAGCTCGGGCGGACGTGCGGAGCGGACGGCCCTCCCCCGAGGCCGGCCCCCAAGGCGCGGAGCGGGGAGCTGCTGCTGCCGCCCAAGGGCGGCGCCGAGGCGGCTGCGGCGGCGGCGGTGCGGCACGAGGGGTGGATGGTGCGGTACGGGCGGCGGAAGATCGGGAGGTCCTTCTTCCACACCCGCTACTTCGTGCTCGACAACAAGCTCCTCGCATACTACAAGAAGCAGCCCAAGGACAACAACATGGTAGGTGCTCCACAGCTTAACAGCTCCGTACCGTCCAGTTATTAGCTTGCCGGAGTCGTCGTGGTCGCGGTCCGCCTTCCGGGGAGAGCTCCCGTTGCTCCCCGGCGAGTTTTCAGCGGGATTTTTCCACGCTCGTGGTGTGCTCTGGCCAATTTGGGTGGAGCGGGGAGGACGATCGGGGGATTCAGTTAGTTGCCTGAGCGGTAAATAAAATTTGGGCGGAGAGCAGTTCGTTGTCTGATCTGTGATGTGGTTGGACCAGTTAGGCTAGGATCTGCTGGATTGAATGTTTCTTCGTGCGGTGAGAAACTGAGAATCACATGAGCTGGTGTCAGTTGTAAACTCTGAAGCTGAGCGAATTCGTTCATTATGATTTGCAAGTGCTCTGTTGGGCTGGGGCTGTTGACCATTGGGATCATTGGATGTTTTAGTTGAGTCTGGGAAGCGCTAACGAATGCCAGCCTCGCGAATTAGTCGGGTTTTCCTTCTTCCTGTAAATCATGTGAGCAACTTGCTTGATCTGCCTGGAGCACATAGATGACCTCTTTTAGTGCTCCAATGATTGAGTCTACTGTTCTCCTGCAAGGTGATGTTTGCATTGAGTCTACTGTTCTCTTGTTTCTGTGGGAACCGACAAGTTTCAGTTAGCTACATTCCTCTTTGCTCGAGCCTTAGCAAGAGGTTTCCAATGCAATAAACAAAAACGTAACAATTTGATACCAGTACATTGTTCAAGTGTATATTCCGCAACAGGGGCATGCTGCTTGTGTTTAACTTTCTGGAGCAAATCTTGTGGATGTGCAGGTGCCACTTAAGTCTCTTCTAGTAGATGGGAACTGCAGAGTGGAGGATAGAGGGCTTAAAACACATCATGGGCAAGTAAGTCTGCTCTTCCCTTTGGTTTAGTTCATCAAACATTAATATGCATTATAGAATGAGTGTGGCAATTAATGCTGGTCGAGAGCACTAGGTGTATTAGTTCCTTGCACATGAAATTCACTTGTCATTAGCTTTTATCTTGAATAAAATTTCTGTCATGTTAGTTTCAGAAAAATTCGTATCCTTACTTTTGAGGATTGTACTTCTGAGCAGAACAGGATTGCCAACAAATAGTGTGGCATGTATTTCACCTACAAACTGACGTATTATAGTTTTGATCATTCATGTAAACTGTTCTGTTAACAGGTAAACCATACAAAGTGAACACACAACATATCAATTTTTTTTTTGAAATGGTAATATATTGTGTCTACTTCGGCACAGTTGATCAACTTAGACAAATTATCAGACATTGCTGTAAGGTTAATATCTATATGTGCATATTCCAGCATATGCATGAATTGTGACGTGTATTCTAATTTTGCACTGTCATCTACACATTTACTTATTATCTTGCTCTCGCAGATGGTTTACGTTCTGTGTGTCTACAACAAGAAAGAAAAGGACAATCCAATCACGGTTTGTTACAAATCTGAGCTCTTCAATGTTATCAGAATTTAGAACCATCTGACTATATCCATATTTATTCATGCGCCTTTGCCTACATTTGGAAGATAATTTGGACTGCTACAATATACTGCAATGGAAAATAGCAAGGCAGACTAGTAGCACCATTTTCCTGAGTATAATTTAGTTGCAAATGAAATGATATACTTCTTTTAGCCTCAAAAGGCAATAATATCCTCATCACGTGGGTCTGCTTATATAATAAATAATGTTTCCTTTGTTCTAGCTCTTCAAAATGGGACCTAGTATTACTTCTGCTTGATAATGAAATGAATGTTATGCAATTTATGTGCTGAAGTTTGGCAATTTTGATATGGGGGACTCCCTTTCTTGACAATCTTCTCAGTCCAGTATTTTTTCTCATGAGTATATAGTAAACAGTTTGCTATTACTGTCCATCATTCATGTTCCTATCATTCTTCAACCAGATGGGTGCACGTAATATCGAGGAGGCCCTAGTGTGGAAAAAGAAGATAGAGCTCCTTATCGATCAGGTAATCAAGGTGTAGTAGGTCTGAAAAACTGTAACTACATATGTCAATTGCTGTAATCATTATAGAATCAGACATCATGGGCATTTTTATTATTATTTGCATGTTTGGTCATTGTGTGCAAGTGAATAACATTTAGTTAGCTAGACTGTAAATACACCCCATTGTTCTTCCCTCGTAGATTCTAAAACACTGCCAGCTGGTAAATTTCCGGAGTCTGCAATGCACCAACGAATACTCCCTCCGTTCCAAAATAGATGACCCAACTTTGTATAGTACAAAGTTGGGTCATCTATTTTGGAACGGAGGGAGTATGTATTAAGTCACATTGTGGATAATTGCCCAGAAAAACTCAGTGCCAAATTGTGTAGAACTACAACAGGCGAACGCCACACTCCATTCTGATAAAGATCTTCATTATGCAGCAACAGGACACTATGACAGCTAAAAACCGTAAAGCTTTTGCGTCACTGGACTTTGACATGGATCTTGGAGGACCGCTTTCATTCTCTGACCCTGATAGTGGGCAAGTGAATCTTCGTACTTGTAATTGTAGATTAGTTCTTCCGGTTAATACTTATATCAATTGGAAATGATATTCTGTTGTAGACCTGAAGACGAAGAGGAACCCCGTCCCATGCTGCTTCGTAGGACAACTATAGGGAAGGGTAGGAAGTTTGGTTGCACATTTTCTGCCAAAATCTATTATTTTATATTAATGATTTTGACTTCTAAATATACCATTTTTTCTTCTAGGCCTTCCTGATTCTGTACATGACTGGACCAAAGAGCCTGATATTGGTCTGTCAAATCAGAACGACACCAATCAAGCTAATTCTAGAAAGAACTGGCGGCTGCTTAGATGCCAGAATGGAAAGTTTTCTAGTTCCTTACATAGTCTGTGACATCCATAAGAGACCACACCTGGTTCATATGGAATTAAGTTTAGTATCTTGTTTCTATCCTTGGCAGGGTTGCGCATCTTTGAAGAACCTGTGGAGGTCGAATACCTTGTATGTACTTTCTTTTATATCGATTTAATGTTGGAGAGGTGCTGAAACCCCTGCTAATTGCTACCAGAGGATATATTTACAAAAGAAAATATGTCATGTGCAGGCAAGAAGCTGTAGCCGATCAATGAGGGCTGTTGGTGTCGTGGAAGCCACATGTGAAGCCATTTTTGGGCTGATAATGAGTATGGATGTAACAAGATATGAGTAAGCGTGTATTCCTTTACTTTCTGCTTGCCCATATATTGATATATATGTATGTTGATCTAGGTTTTCTTTACACTCAAATGTAGGTGGGATTGTAGCTTCCAGTATGGGAGTTTAGTTGAAGAGGTTGATGGTCACACTGCAATACTATATCATCGGCTACAGCTGAACTGGTGTTCAATGTAAGTACCTTTTTGTTGTATCAACAAATTGCATTATGGTTGAATTGCAAGTCGTTTACCTGGTGCTGGCTTGATGCTACAACTTGCAACTCCTATTAAAATAACAAGAGTAGGCAGGATAACCCTGGCAGGTCAATGAACTATCTGAGCATGGACTTTGACTCGTTTAAATCTGAATTTGAAACTTCAAAATTCGGCATCTAGTCATATACTGTAGCATTGGAAAATTGCTGGACTCCAAATCCAGTATTTTGTACTGTTTGGTGGCTGGATACTCCACTATCTGGCAGTAAGCAGCAATGGTGTATGGTTTATGCCGAGCATATATAGTAGGTTTATGTGTCCGTGCTAAGCCTGCTGCATAAATCTAAAAGTGAAATGAATGGCATTCCATCGCACAAAAAAGAATTGAACGGCATTGAACTGAAACCAACTTACCGGAGGAGCTGGCTGCAGGGGTCAGATATAAAACATACCACATGACAGCAATGAATAGGCGTATCTTGCTTACTTTGGTGGAAAACTACAAAGCTGCATGGCTACGTGGCAGAACCATAAGACCGTGGATTCTAAGATTTTAATATGTAATAAATTACATTGCATTACCTCAGATTTTCCGCCTAGTGTAAACAACTGAGCCTGCAGGGTTGTCTGGCCACGAGATCTTTGTTATGTACGATATTGGCGGCGCAATGATGATGGAAGTTATGGTAAGCTTTAGAGTGATTTTATTTCTGGTTACATCATCCAATTAAAGCATCTTGTTTAATGCTTCATGTTTAAAATTGCAGTTGTGCTGTTTCGATCTACTGAACACCCGAACTGTGGTCCCCAACCAGGATTTGCGAGGGCTTCTATTGAAAGTAATTTTCCTTCTGCTAGAGATATTATTAGAAACAGAGTTTGTCGCTTTTATCTTTTCCTGAACTTACTATTAGTTCAGGTGGAGGTTTCAAGATCACTCCTCTCAAATCCGTGAATGGAAGACCTCGCACTCAAGTTCAACACCTTATGCAAATTGATCTCAAGGGATGGGGTGTGAATTACGTCACATCATTCCAGTACCACTCTGTGCTGCAGATGCTGAACTGCGTTGCTGGTAAACAACTCTTGTAACTTGTTACGGCATGAATTAAATACCTGTTAATAAAAATAAAAATCTTGTAAGTCATAACCTCTCATTTCAGTATTCTTTTTTGTTAATAGTCTGTGATTGTTCGACATTTGCATATATTTCCAGGATTGCGTGAATACTTTTCCCAAAATGATGACGTTCACACAATTCCAAGGATCCCTGTGATGAATACTATGGCTAGTGTGCCCACTGTTAGAAAGGATCAGAAACATCAAAAGGCTGACTCAAAGACCAAACAAGCAGACTCGGCTAACGAAAATTCGGATATGATAGATGATGAGTCAGAAGATGATGATGACTTTCAAGCTCCCGAATCTAGCTTGGAGGTGATAACCCTAGACCGGAGCTATTCCTTTGTTTACAAGAAGTTATCTGTTGGCACACTACGCTAAAATCTCATTGCAATTCATGTACAGGAAGATGGCAATGTTGACAGTGACGCAAAGGGCTCTGGTTCGTTTCTTATCCAACTGCATCTTGTATTCTAATATCTGTACTAATTACCTGTATGACCACCCAACTCTAATCTCACGCCTTTGCATCATATTGGGTGATCCAGATCCAATAGATTTGTCCTGCTTTTCGGGCATTATTCGTCAGGATGCAAATGAGAAAAGCCGTAACAGTTGGTCGGTACCTGATAGCAATATCTTCAAAGTCCGTAGCAAGAACTTTTCACATGACAAATCAAAGGTCCAAATGTTCAACATCTTTTCTTGTTTTTGAAGAAGCAGATCATCAAGAGCTTATTATGTTATTATTTGAGTTTCAGGTATCTGCAGGGAAGTACCTTATGGAGCTTGTCGCAGCTGACTGGTTTAAGGATACCAAACGTATGGATCATGTTGCCAAGCGTAAAGGATGTGCTGCTCAGGTAAGTAAATTGTGTATGGTTAATTAACTGTCTATTTGTATCTCAGTGGACTTGTTTTCGTAATTCTCGCAATATGATTGTCAACTTATCAAACACCATTGCCTTAACCTGCAAAGCAGCATTCGGAATACTCTAGTATTACTGTTTTTTGTGTGCAGAACTACAGGTAAATAAATAAATATTCGTTTTCTCTGTTTTCTTAAACCTCACGCTATCATTTTCTTTCATTCATGTAATGATATTAACTATTAGAAGCTTGATATAGTTTTTTGAACCGTGGAAGCTTTGATATAGTTGTGCTTTGCATACCAGTAGCTAGCTCTTTTATCATGTAAATATACTGAATATTAGTGAAAGCGCAGTACCACATTATTGCGCTAGCATGAGAACCTCTGCACGTTGATACCATTGAATATTTATGCCTCTATGCATGAACTTAAGGGAGGGAGGTCCTTAAATAACTCAGTTTTACTGTTATGTATTGATTTTGACTGAAGCTTTACTACTGCAGGTTGCTGCTGAGAAGGGGATGTTCAGCTTTGTAGTAAACATACAAGTAAGTTCAAGTACTTCCACTCCCCGCATGGTTCATTTCTTTCTGCCCTCTTCTCGGAGAGAACAGTGACCATACGACCATACGCAGTACAGAAAGTATCAGCCACTTCCATTTGCACTCTTGGTTTTGACTTTGACAAAATGGTAGCTCAGGAATCTGTATCTGTTCTTAGCATCCTATTTGTGATGGTCCACTAAAACATTTCAAATGAGAACCTATTAAAAATACTGTTATGCAATTTAGTATAGTTAACAATCATACATTGCATGGTTTAAACCTCTATTTGCTGATCTTGTAATCATTGTGCGCCCTCTGAAAATAATAATTCTCATGCCTTTTCCTCCAGATACCTGTTTTCATTCTGTTGGTGCTTCTCTTCTGTGTACATTGTTTTAATATAAGTTAGCATGCTTTTGCAGATTCCCGGGTCCACTCATCACAGTCTGATCCTCTACTTCGTCACAAATTCCTTGAAAAAAGGATCGCTCTTGCAGCGTTTTGCTGATGGCGATGATGATTTCCGGAACAGCAGACTGAAGCTTATCCCATCTGTTCCAAAGGTGTTAATTTTTAAATGCATAGCCGTTCGAGTGCATTGTTGTTAGCTTTGCTCACCTCTAGCATGTTGACTTCCTCAGGGATCCTGGATAGTTCGACAAAGCGTTGGAAGTACCCCTTGCTTATTGGGAAAGGCCGTTGATTGCAGCTATATCCGCGGTCCGGAGTACATTGAAGTAAGGCACTAATTTTACTGACAAAAAAAATTACTTCCATTGGAAAAAATACGAAAGTGCATTGTACGTGTAACAGTTAAATTTTTATAACTGAGGCTTAAACACTGCATTCTTCTGGTTATCTAAGACACACAGGGTCTACTTGTGCAGGTTGATGTAGACATTGGATCCTCAGCAGTAGCCAATGGCGTTCTGGGATTGGTCTTTGGTGTAGTTACCAGTTTGGTAGTCGATATGGCTTTTCTCATACAGGTAAAAACACCCCCCATCATCGTTGCCAAATTCTCCAAGATTCCGCTCCAAAGGAAATATTTCTCTGACTGTTGTTACCCCTGCAGGCAAACACGTACGATGAGCTCCCGGAGCAACTCATAGGCGCCGCACGGTTCTCGCACATCGAACCCTCCGCAGCAGTAGTTCCCGTGCTCGATGACACTTCCTCAGCTGTGGAGTGAATCATTTGTGCAGATATTTTTGGTCCTTTCCTCGAGCTCCTCCCTCCATCTGTCTGAGCCACTGCAGCAATTTGCAATTTGTAAAGCATCATCGGTGGAGTTCATACGGCATTTTTTTTTTCTTACCAGTTTCATCCCATCGATCCGTTCCTACTAGTTGGTAGGTGATTATACGGCGCAGTTCATGTATGTACATACTGCGGACCTTAGCTTAACCGCCGCTTCTTCGGTTTCTTCTGCTGAAACGTCGGTACTGTAGCTACATTATTCATGGATACCTCACTTGATTCTTTATTGTGTATATATACTATGCCTCACACTTTATATGCTACATTTGGCGGCAATAGTTTAATTCATCGATTCACTTGCCTGTGAGATTTTTCTATTGGGGAGTTGAAGAATTTCACTAGATCCTTACAAGAACTGTTGTGTATGAATGAACTGTTGTGTATGAATTTGTGTCCATGAAAGGGTTATGCAAATGGTTGCCGCGGGTGCTATGAGTTCTTTTAATTTGGTTCTCCTGTTCTTCCATCTTCCTGATACAGCATACACCTGTATTGTTGTTGAAGGTACAGATTTAGTCTGTACGTAGACATAGTCCAGGTCTCATGGTTGGAATGCCCGAATTTTGACTCGAGAACAATTCAGTTCCTGTATAAACTGGGATTTAAATTTTTGTGAGGAACTGCTTGCTTGGAACTTTTCTTAAATAAGCCTCTGGATCCACAATTCAACAATGCCCATCTCGATCCACTCCATACATGACACGCAACCCAAAGGTCATACCAACACTTCGCTGAACTTGGATAACTCCATTGGTGCAAATTTTAGCTTCGTAGTATGCAGTTTTAGGTGAACAAGATTGACAGAAAATTTAAGCAACTGAGAATGAACAAACATAGCAGTTTATTCAGCAAATCGGATTTACAAGGGCACACGACTGTAGAGTTAACGATAACGACGCAATTCCAAATACTTCCAAGCTCTCTCTAATAACTAGTTTGATACATCCAAGACACACAATCACCAACATGAAGAAAAGAAAATACTTGTGTTGGCATACAGTGAACATGCAGTTCTTCTATTCCATAGATGATATTTATCCTTTCAGTTTACCCTGCGGAAACCACCAGGGCTTGTTATTTGATCTTCAATCGAGCACCTCGGCTCATCACCGCTGTTGGTTCTCCCTCCTCCGTTGGTAGCGGGTTCTGTCGTTGTACCGAGGCCTATCTGATGCTCTCTGCGGCACAGGCTCCACCCTTCTCTGCCTCTCTGGAGACCTCTGAACAATCTCCCCATTCACAAAAAGCTCAGCTGCAAATCAGACAGATCGCAGAACATGAGTACATTACTTCAAAAGAGTGGTCAGCAGAGCTGCAAAATCAAATATTTATGAGGAAAATCTAAAAAACCTAGTTTAATCCAAATATATCGAAATACTATACAGGCTGGACAGGAAAAGATAATAGCCGTGAATGCATTATATAACAACTTCACCCTACCGAAGTGCAGAACCAAAAGATATTCACATATTATACAGGCTGAACAGTTAAAGATAGTAGCTGTGATTGGTGTTGTTCAACAACTTCACTGTACCGAAGTGCAGAATCAAATAACAGAGATTTGCTTCAAGTCCGTCAAAAACTAAATCAGGTTACTGCCAAAACCAATGAAGTACACAAATAACTGCAATCACTTCGGCAGATCCCACAACAAAGGTACACTAAAGCTGCTGTGGTAGCCACCTTTCAATTCAGCGAAAGACATTGCCAATTAAGGCTCACCACTTTGCTAAGATGGACTGCAAAACAATTTCGGTAAAGAATGACCACTAATTCAACTCAAAACAGGAAAAAGGCCAGCATATATATTAGCTGTCTCATCTCCTCTGATCAGAACCCCATTTTTCCAAGGTGCTGAACAGTCGGAGAGACGTTCATTCTTAGTCCATAAGCAATCAAAGCAGGACATTGCCTTTGAGACGTCACAGCTTTGCCAAGATGGACTAAAGAACCTTCATAAAGAATGACTATTAGTTAAATTCAAAAGAGATCAAAAGGAAACTTAATGTTTCATCTCCACTCATCAGAACCCCATCTATTTTGCCAAGGTGCTGAACAGTTAGGAGTGACATTTAGTTTTCGTCCATTAACATTCAAAGCAATACATCGCCAAGTAGGCTTCAACGCTTTGCCAAGATGGACAACTGAGTCATGTTTGGTGAAGCATGGCAACGAACCAGACTAAAAAAATGGATATCTTGAAGTAAGCAACAACCCTAGAGGCGGTAAATGTGTGACCAATGTCTCATCTGCAATGATCAGAATCTCATCTCGCTGAGGAGCTGAACCATCAGAGAGACATCTTTTCTTAGTCACTAGCATTCAGAGCAGGGCACCCTTTAAGACCTCACAACTTTGCCAAAATGGATTAAAGGGCATTTTGTAAAGAATGACTACTAGTTAAACTCAGAAGAGATTAAAAGCCAGTAAATGAGCTATCCAATGTCTCATCTCCACTGATTAGAACCCCATTTCGCTGAGGTGCTGAACTGTAAGAGATACATTGTTCTTAGCCCGTTAGCATTCGAAGCAAGACAACGCCGAGTAAGCTTCCTTCTTTTGCCAAGATGGATACAAAATTGTTGAAAAGAATGGTGACTGAGCAAAACTCCAAAAAAGATTAATGGTTCAAATAATCAATACCCCAACAGGGGGTAAATGTGCTAGTAATGTTTAATCTCTACTAATCTAAACGACATTTTACCAAGGTGCTGATCTGTTAGAGAGACGTTTTTATCTTAGTTCATTAACAAACAAGGCAGAACATTGCATGTAAGACGTCATAATTTTCCAAGATGAACTAGATCATTTTGGGACTACATCTGGTCTGAAGAAATGTCATTGCAATCAACTGAATACCCTATCCCCAGTAGTTGGTAACTCCCATTTCAGCGGAACATTACTCCCTGAAAGAGACACTGCACATATAGGGTTCGTTCACATTACCAAGCGACATGGGGGACACCACATTCAGTATCTAGTGTTCTAAGAATAATTCTATGCTAGAACTAATCATGTGGAACACCTATAAATAGCATAGATACCGACAAGATTAACTGATCTCCTCGACATGGTTGCAGACAAACACCTACCTCCATAGTCCTTGTGCTCAGGATCAACATACGAATCAGGAAGCACAAACAAAACACCAGGAATGCCTGCAGCATATCAAAAGCGCATCAGGTATATTTCGTTTTCCGAAAAATAAACAGGAGGGCAATAAACGGTGACGGACAGAAACAAACCTTCCAGTTTGTTGGATGTCTCCTCGTCGATCTCACACCCGAAACCGAAGTACCGCTCACAGGAGACGTTGTAGATCTTCTTCTTGGCCTCCTCCTCGCTGAATTGCAGACAAGACAAGCCGGTGCAAGAGTTAGATACAGAACCACACTACAGAAACGAGGGGAACGCATCAGGGACGGGTGGGGGGCGCACCTTCCGAGGACCTTGGCGAGGGTCTGGATGTAGCAGTCGATCATCTGGTGCTTGGTGGCGCCCTCGCCGCCGGGCTTGTCCATGACGATGAGCCAGTGCTCGTAGTCGCACCCAGGGAACAGCGGCGCCATCTCGGTGGGGGCGCGGTCCCCTCCGCCTCCTCCTCCTCCGGAACGCGCCGGAGAGTACCCGTCGCCGCCCGGCCGGCGCGCCATCCCGCGGACGAAGCCGAGGCGGGAGGCGACGCCCGCGAGGGCCGCCGGGCGCAGCAGCGGCTCGTGGGGTGTCGCCACCGCCGCGCCCCCGCGGCGGAGGAGGGCGGAGATGGAGACGGGGGAGGAGGACGCGCGGCGGGCGACGAGCCTCCGGGCTCCGGCGGCGGCGGCGGCGGCGGCCATCTGCGTAAAACCCTAGCCGCTGCAGTGGGTTCCGGGTGGTGCGAGGTGGGGCGGGTGTGTGTGAGGGTGATGAGTTTTGGGTTAGTTGAGGACGGGTTTGTTCTCGCTCAGATGGGCCTGTAGGCCAGAAACGGGCCGGATGTGCGAGCTACTCAAG
This sequence comes from Triticum aestivum, assembly GCF_018294505.1. Taxonomy (NCBI): domain Eukaryota; kingdom Viridiplantae; phylum Streptophyta; class Magnoliopsida; order Poales; family Poaceae; genus Triticum; species Triticum aestivum. The sequence goes on from NC_057803.1 coordinate 711,023,987, forward strand.
AGCAGTTATTATTAGTAGTAGACTAAAAAAAAAGTTATTATTAGTAGTGCATCGGGCGCACCCTCCGCCCTACGGAACCACCGAACGCCAGCTTCCCCTCTGGTTAGGGTTTTCTTTTCCCCCGGAGGCGATTTTGTCGCCGCCATCGAGCCCTTGATCTTTCCTCCTCCGATCGCCCTTGGTTGCTTGGGTTAAGGCCATAGGGCCTTGATATGTGCCTAGGGTAGAGAAGAGAGATAGGGTCCCCCCCCCCCCAGGTTATCGCCCGATCTGAGTTTTCTTCTCGGGCAAGGTTTTCAATCATGGTTGCAGGCGGATCTGGAGGTTCTTCTGGATCGAATACTGCAACCGAGGTGGAGCAGATGATGGCCAAACTTGGCCTACGGAAAGAGGATCTTGATGATGTTGTTTTTGATGAGAAAGACGCGCCCCCAGATGCCACACGGTGGGTAGCGCTGGCTCGGGTACACATTGATAAGCCCTATAGCCAGACTTGGTTTTTCAAGAACATGTGTGCTGCATGGGATCTAGCGCATGACGTGAAGTTCCGCCCTTTGGAGGATAATCTATACTCTCTGCAATTCTTTTGTCTTGGCAACTGGGAACGCGTCATGCAAGAGGGGCCATGGAACTTTAGAGGCAATGCACTGGTGCTTGTCCCTTATGATGGTGTCACGAAACCTAGCATGGTCAAGCTAGATACGATTGATATATGGATCCAAATTCATGATGTCCATGTCAGATATGCACACTTGGTGGGAGCACTTGCAGCTAGGGTAGGAGAAGTTCTTTTTGCAGAACCAATCACCCAGGACTTCGCCGGCAACTTCTACCGTGTTTGGGTGAAGATCAATGTTTACAAACCTTTGAAAAACATTGTTTCAATGATCCGAGGAGGTGAGAGGTAGATCTATTTGGTAAAGTATGAGAGGCTCCCAGATTGGTGCACCGTATGTATTCAAAGAGCATGGTGATGGCGTCCATGCCCCATCAACACTCTTCTTCAAATATCTTAAGGCAACCTGGAACATGCGTGTGGGAACAGGCCCGGGAGGTGGCCGTGGTCGTGGTTGTCGGGGTGGCCGACGAGGAGGACGCTCTGCGGGGCGTGCTAAGGATCAGACCGACAAATTCGTCAATGATGACTTAGACTTGGACTTAGAAATGCAGCAGGCCGAAGAGAACAGGAAGCGGTCTGCTGAACTGTCTGACCCATTGGGGGGAGCGGGAGCTGTTGTCTCTGCTGGTAATGCCCGACTTGCTTTGCCACCACCAGAGGTGCCAGCTAGTCCATCTTCTAAGCAGGATCCGAAGAGGATGAGGACAAATGCAGATAAGAATGGTGGAAAGAAAGGACCAGCAAATGACAAACAGATTGATGCAAAATCGGTGACCTCCTGAGTGGAGGATTGCCACGCACAATGAATATCCTCTATTGGAATTGTCGTGGTGCGGGCAAAGTCGCGACAATTCGAGAGCTTCTCGATCTAGCGAAGCAATTTGCCCCGACTGTGTTATGCATAGTAGAACACAAATATCAAAAGCACGTGTCAGAAATCTTGCTGGTACTTTAGGTTTTAATAATTCCTCTGTTGTTAGTAGTTCAGGACGTAGAGGTGGCATCGGTGTTTTTTGGAATGATGGAATAAAGTTTGATGTTTTTGGGTACTCTGAGTATCATGTTGATGCAACAGTGTCTATACCCAAATTGTGTAGAGTGGAGGTTTACATGTGTATATGGTGAGGCACAAGTTGGAGAGAGATATAAAACCTAGGACCTACTCAAATCTTTGGCGGCGGAAAGCAACTTACCCTAGTTGTGCATTGGTGACTTTAATGAAGTCCTACATCAGCATGAACACTTTGGGACTGGACAGTGCATGACCTCTCAAATTCAGGGTTTTCGAGAAGCCATCGATGTTTGTGCTCTTGAGGACTTAGGCTACCAAGGCAAAGCTTGGACCTTTGAGAAAAAGACTGCTGGGGGAGGTTACTGTCGAGTTCGACTCAATCGGGCGATGGCAAGCTCGGAATGGATATCCCAATACCCCCATGCAAGTCTGCAACATGAGACGGCTGCGGCTTCAGTGTTGGAAATATGCCCTAGAGGCAATAATAAAATGGTTGTTGTTGTATTTCCTTGTTCATGATAATTGTCTATTGTTCATGCTATAATTGTATTAATTGGAAACCGTAATGCATGTGTGAATACATAGACCAGAACATGTCCCTAGTGAGCCTCTAGTTGACTAGCTCATTGATCAATAGATGGTTATGGTTTCCTGACCATGGACATTGGATGTCATTGATAACGGGATCGCATCATTAGGAGAATGATGTGATGGACAAGACCCAATTCTAAGCATAGCACAAGATCGTGTAGTTCATTTGCTAAAGCTTTTCTAATGTCAAGTATCATTTCCTTAGACCATGAGATTGTGTAACTCCCAGATATCGTAGGAGTGCTTTGGGTGTACCAAATGTCACAACGTAACTGGGTGACTATAAAGGTGCACTATAGGTATCTCCGAAAGTGTCTGTTGGGTTGGCACGAATCGAGACTGGGATTTGTCACTCCGTATGACGGAGAGGTATCTCTGGGCCCACTCGGTAATGCATCATCATAATGAGCTCAATGTGACTAAGTAGTTAGTCACGGGATCATGCATTACGGAACGAGTAAAGTGACTTGCTGGTAACGAGATTGAACGAGGTATTGGGATACCGACGATCGAATCTCGGGCAAGTAACATACCGATTGACAAAGGGAATTGTATACGGGATTGATTGAATCCCCGACATCGTGGTTCATCCGATGAGATCATCGTGGAACATGTGGGAGCCAACATGGGTATCCAGATCCCGCTGTTGGTTATTGGCCAGAGAGCTGTCTCGGTCATGTCTACATGATTCCCGAACCCGTAGGGTCTACACACTTAAGGTTCGATGACGCTAGGGTTATAAGTGAAGTTCGTATGTGGTTACCGAATGTTGTTCGGAGTCTCGGATGAGATCCCGGACGTCACGAGGAGTTCCGGAATGGTCCGGAGGTAAAGATTTATATATGGGAAGTCCAGTTTCAGTCACCGGAATAGTTTCGGGGGTTATCGGTATTGTACCGGGACCACCGAAAGGTGTCCGGAGGTCCACCGGGTGGGGCCACCTGCCCCGGGGACTTAATGGGCTGAATATGGAAGGGAACCAGCCCCTAGTGGGCTGGTGCGCCCCTCCCCAAGGGCCCAAGGCGCCTAGGGTTGAAAACCCTAGGGGAGGGGGTGCCTCCACCTTGCTTGGGGGGCAAGCCTCCCCTCCTAGCCGTCGCCCCCCTCTAGATGGGATCTAGAGGGGCCGGCCCCCTCTCCCCTTCCCCTATATATAGTGGGGGTTTTGGGGCTGCCAAGAACATGAGTTTCCACCTCTCCTGGCGCAGCCCTACCCCTCTCCCTCCTCGTCTCTCGTAGTGCTTGGCGAAGCCCTGCTGGAGTGCCACGCTCCTCCATCACCACCACACTGTTGTGCTGCTACTGGACGGAGCCTTCCCCAACCTCTTCCTCTCTTCTTGCTAGATCAAGGCACGGGAGACGTCACCGGGCTGCACGTGTGTTGAACGCGGAGGCACCGTTCTTCGGTGCTTAGATTGGATTCGGCCGTGATCTGAATCGCTTCGTGAACGGCTCCATCAACCGCGTTCTTATAATGCTTCCGCATCGCGATCTTCAAGAGTATGAAGATACACCCCCTCTCTCTTGTTGCTAGAATCTCCATAGATTGATCTTGGTGATGCGTAGAAAATTTTGAATTTCTGCTATGTTCCCCAACAGTGGCATCATGAGCTAGGTCTATTGCGTAGATTCTATGCACGAGTAGAACACAAGTTGTTGTGGGCGTTGATTTTGTTAAGTATGCTTACCGTTACTAGTCCTATCTTGTTTCGACGGTATTGTGGGATGAAGCGGCCTGGACCGACCTTACACGTACACTTACGTGAGACAGGTTCCACCGACTGACATGCACTTGTTGCATAAGGTGGCTAGCGGGTGCCAGTCTCTTCCACTTTAGTCGGATCGGATTCGATGAAAAGGGTCCTTATGAAGGGTAAATAGCAATTGGCATATCACGTTGTGGTTTTGGCGTAGGTAAGAAACGTTCTTGCTAGAAACCTATAGCAGCCATGTAAAAACTTGCAACAACAATTAGAGGACGTCTAACTTATTTTTGCAGCATATGCCGTGTGATGTGATATGGCCAAGAAGGATGTGATGAATGAATATGTGTGATGTATGAGATTGATCATATTCTTGTAATAGGAATCACGACTTGCATGTCGATGAGTATGACAACCGGCAGGAGCCATATGAGCTGTCTTTATTTATTGTATGACCTGCGTGTCACTGAATAACGCCATGTAATTACTTTACTTCATTGCTAAACCGTTAGCCATAGTAGTAGAAGTAATAGTTGGCAAGACAACTTCATGGAGACACGACGATGGAGATCATGATGATGGAGATCATGGTGTCATGCCGGTGACAATGATGATCATGGAGTCCCGAAGATGGATATCAAAAGGAGCAAAATGATATTGGCCATATCATGTCACTATTTGATTGCATGTGATGTTTATCATGTTTATGCATCTTATTTTCTTAGAACGACGATAGTAAATAAGATGATCCCTCATAATAATTTCAAGAAAGTGTTCTCCTAACTGTGCACCATTGCGAAAGATCGTTGCTTCGAAGCACCACGTGATGATCGGGTGTGATAGATTCCAACGTTCACATACAACGAGTGTAAGCCAGATTTACACATGCAAAACACTTAGGTTGACTTGACTAGCCTAGCATGTACAGACATGGCCTCGGAACACAAGAGACCGAAAGGTCGAACATGAGTCGTATAGTAGATACGATCAACATGAAGATGTTCACCGATGATGACTAGTCCGTCTCACGTGATGATCGGACACGGCCTAGTTGACTCGGATCATGTATCACTTAGATGACTAGAGGGATGTCTATCTGAGTGGGAGTTAATTAGATGAACTTAATTATCCTGAACATAGTCAAAAGGTCTTTGCAAATTATGTCGTAGCTTGCGCTTTAGTTCTACTGTTTTAGATATGTTCCTAGAGAAAATTTAGTTGAAAGTTAATAGTAGCAACTATGCGTACTGGGTCCGTAAACTGAGGATTGTCCTCATCGCTACGCAGAAGGCTTATGTCCTTAATGCACCGCTCGGTGTGCTGATGTTGCAAACATCTGACATACACGTTTTGATGACTACGTGATAGTTCAATAATGTTAAACGGTTTAGAATTGAGGCACCAAAGACATTTTTGAAACGTCGCGGAACATATGAGATGTTCCGAGGGCTGAAACTGGGATTTCAGGCTCGTGCCCACGTCAAGAGGTATAAGACCTCCGACGAGTTTCTTAGCCTGCAAGCTAAGGGAGAAAAGCTCAATTGTTGAGCATGTGCTCAAATTGTCTGAGTACTACAATCGCTTGAATCGAGTGGGAGTTAATCTTCCAGACGAGATAGTGATGTTTCTCCAAAGTAAAGCTACTAGAGCTTCATGATGAACTATAACATATCAGGGATAGATATGATGATCCTTGAGCTATTCGCGATGTTTGACACCACGAAAGTAGAAATCAAGTAGGAGCATCAATTGTTGATGGTTAGTAAAACCACTAGTTTCAAGAAGGGCAAGGGCAAAAAGGGATACTTCATGAAACGGCAAGTCAGTTGCTGCTCTAGTGAAGAAACCCAAGGTTGAACCCAAACCCAAGACTAAGTGCTTCTGTAATGAGGGAACGGTCACTGAAGCAGAACCATCCTAGATACTTGGTAGATGAGAAGGCTGGCAAGGTCGATAGAAGTATATTGGATATACATTATATTAATGTGTACTTTACTGGTACTCCTAGTAGCACCAGGGTATTAGATACCGGTTCGGTTGCTAAGTGTTAGTAACTCAAAATAAAAGCTGCGGAGTAAAAGGAGACTAGCTAAAGGTGAGATGACGATATGTGTTGGAAGTGTTTCCAAGGTTGATGTGATCAAGCATCGCATACTCCCTCTACCATCGAGATTGGTGTTAAACCTAAATAATTGTTATTTAGTGTTTGCGTTGAGTATAGACATGATTGGATTATGTCTATCGCAATACGGTTATTCATTTAAGGAGAATAATGGTTACTCTATTTATTTGAATAATACCTTCAGTGGTCTTGCACCTAAAATGAATGGTTTATTGAATCTCGATCGTAGTAATACACATGTTCATGTCAAAAGATATAAGATAGTAATGATAGTACCACCTGCTTGTGACACTGCCATTTGAGTCATATTGGTATAAAACGCATGAAGAAGCTCCATGTTGATGGATCTTTGGACTCACTCATTTTTTAAAAGATTGCGACATGCGAACCATGTCTATTGGTATATACGCATGAAGAAACTCCATGCAGATGGATCGTTTGGACTCACTTGATTCTAAATCACTTGAGACATGCAGATCATACCACATGGGCAAGATGACTAAAAAGCCTCGTTTTTCAGTAAGATGGAACAAGAGAGCAACTTGTTGGAAGTAATACATTTTGATGTGTGCTGTCCAATGAGTGTCGAGGCACACAGTGGATATCGTTATGTTCTTACTTCACAGATGATTTGAGTAGATGCTGACTATATTTACTTGATGAAACACAAGTCTGAATTATTGAAAGGTTCAAGTAATTTTAGAGTGAAGTTGAAGATCGTCGTGACAACAGGATAAAATGTCTATGATATGATCATAGAGATGAATATCTGAGTTACGTGTTTGGTACACAATTAAGACATTGTGGAAATTGTTTCACAATTAATACCGCCTGGAACACCATAGTGTGATGGTGTGTCCGAACAGCATAGATGCACCCTATTGGATATGGGGCATACCATGATGTCTCTTATCGAATTACCACTATCGTTTATGGGTTAGGCATTAGAGACAACCGCATTCACTTCAAATAGGGCACCACGTAATTCCGTTGAGATGACAGCGTACGAACTATGGTTTAGAGAAACCTAAGCTGTCATTTCTTAAAAGTTTGGGACTACGAAGCTTATGTGGAAAAGTTTTAGCCTGATAAGCTCAAACCCAAAGCGGATAAATGCATCTTAATAGGACACCCAAAACAGTTGGGTATACCTCCTGTCTCAGATCCGGAAGCAAAAGAGATTGTTTCTAGAATCAGATCCTTTCTCGAGGAAAAGTTTCTCTCGATAGAATTGAGTGGGAGGATGGTGGAGACTTGATGAGGTTATTGAACTGTCACTTCTACTAGTGTGTAGCAGGGCACAGGAAGTTGTTCCTGTGGCGCCTACACCAATTGAAGTGGAAGCTAATGATATTGATCATAAAACTTCGGATCAAGTCACTACAAAAACTCGTAGGTCGACAAGGATACGTACTACTTCAGAGTGGTACGTAATCTTGTCTTAGAGGTCATGTTGCTAGACAACAATGAACCTACGAGCTATGGAGAAGCGATGGTGGGCCCGGATTCCGACGAATGGCTCGAGGCCAAAAAATCCGAGAGAGGATCCATGTATGAAAACAAAGTATAGACTTTGAAAGAACTACTCGATGGTCGTAAAGCTGTTGAGTACAGATGGATTTTAAAAGGAATATGGACAATGATGGTAAGTGTCACCATTAAGAAAGCTCGACTTGTCGCTAAGATGTTTTCCGACAATTTCAAGGAGTTGACTACGATGAGACTTTCTCACTCGTAGCGATGCTAAGAGTTTGTTGGAATTATATTAGCAGTTACTGCATTATTTATGAAATCTTGCAGATAGGATGTCAAAACATTGTTTTCTCAAATGATTTTCTTGAGGAAAAGTTGTATGTGATACAAACAGAAGGTTTTGTCAATCCTAAAAAATGCTAACAAGTATGCAAAGCTCCAGCAACCCTTCTAAGGACTGGAGTAAGCATCTCGGAGTTGGAATATACGCTTTGATGAGATGATCAAAGACTTTGGGTTTATACAAAGTTTATGAGAAACTTGTATTTCCAAAGAAGTGAGTGGGAGCACTATAGCATTTCTGATGAGTACTTGTTGTTGACATATTGTTGATCGGAAATGATGTAGAATTTCTGGAAAGTATATAGGGTTATTTGAAAAGTGTTTTTCAATGGAAAACTTGGATTTAGCTACTTGAACATTGAGCATCAAGATCTATAAGGATAGATCAAAATTGCTTGATAGTACTTTCAAATGAGTACGCACCATGACAAGATTTTGAAGGAGTTCAAAATAGATCAGCAAAGAAGGAGTTCTTGGCTGTGTTATAAGGTGTGACTATTGAGTAAGGCTCAAGACCTGACCATGGCAGAAGAGAGAGAAAAGACGAAGGTCGTCCCCTATGTTTTAGACATAGGCTCTATAGTATGCTATGCTGAGTACCGCACCTGAAGTGTGCCTTGCCATGAATCAGTCAAGGGGTACAAGAGTGATACAGGAATGGATCACATGACAGAGGTCAAACTTAACCTTAGTAACTAGTTGACTAAGGAATTTTCTTGTTTATGGAGGTGGTAAAAGAGTTCGTCGTAAAGGGTTACGCCGATACAAACTTTGACACTAATCTGGATGACTCTGCATAGTAAACCGGATTCGTATAGTAGAGCAGTTATTTGAAATAGTTTCAAATAGCGTGTGGTAGCTGCATCTACAAGATGACATAGAGATTTGTAAAGCACACACGGATCTGAAAGGTTCAGACCCGTTGACTAATAACCTCTCTCACAAGCGAGATATGATCAAACCCCATGGGTGTTGAATTCATTACAATCACATAGTGATGTGAACTAGATTATTGACTCTAGTGCAAGTGGGAGACTGTTGGAAATATGCCCTAGAGGCAATAATAAAATGGTTATTATTGTATTTCCTTGTTCATGATAATTGTCTATTGTTCATGCTATAATTGTATTAATTGGAAACCGTAATACATGTGTGAATACATAGACCAGAACATGTCCCTAGTGAGCCTCTAGTTGACTAGCTCGTTGATCAATAGATGGTTATGGTTTCCTGACCATGGACATTGGATGTCATTGATAACGGGATCACATCATTAGGAGAATGATGTGATGGACAAGACCCAATCCTAAGCATAGCACAAGATCGTGTAGTTCGTTTGCTAAAGCTTTTCTAATGTCAAGTATCATTTCCTTAGACCATGAGATTGTGTAACTCCCGGATACCATAGGATTGCTTTGGGTGTACCAAACGTCACAACGTAACTGGGTGACTATAAAGGTGCACTACAGGTATCTCCGAAAGTGTCTGTTGGGTTGGCACAAATCGAGACTGGGATTTGTCACTCCGTATGACGGAGAGGTATCTCTGGGCCCACTCGGTAATGCATCATCATAATGAGCTCAATGTGACTAAGTAATTAGTCACGGGATCATGCATTACGGAACGAGTAAAGTGACTTGCTGGTAACGAGATTGAACGAGGTATTGGGATACCGACGATCGAATCTCGGGCAAGTAACATACCGATTGACAAAGGGAATTGTATACGGGATTGATTGAATCCCCGACATCGTGGTTCATCCGATGAGATCATTGTGGAACATGTGGGAGCCAACATGGGTATCCATATCCCGCTGTTGGTTATTAGCCAGAGAGCTGTCTCGGTCATGTCTGCATGATTCCCGAACCCGTAGGGTCTACACACTTAAGGTCCGATGACGCTAGGGTTATAAGTGAAGTTTGTATGTGGTTACCGAATGTTGTTTGGAGTCTCGGATGAGATCCCGGACGTCACGAGGAGTTCCAGAATGGTTCGGAGGTAAATATTTATATATGGGAAGTCCAGTTTCAGTCATTGGAATAGTTTCGGGGGTTATCGATATTGTACCGGGACCACCGAAAGGTGTCCGGAGGTCCATCGGGTGGGTCCACCTGCCCCGGGGACTTGATGGGCTGAATATGGAAGGGAACCAGCCCCTAGTGGGCTGGTGCACCCCTCCCCAAGGGCCCAAGGCGCCTAGGGTTGAAAACCCTAGGGGAGGGGGGCGCCTCCACCTTGCTTGGGGGGCAAGCCTCCCATCCTGGCCGCCGCCCCCCCTCTAGATGGGATCTAGAGGGGCTGGCCCCCTCTCCCTTTCCCCTATATATAGTGGGGTTTTGGGGCTTCCAAGAACATGAGTTTCCACCTCTCCTGGCGCAGCCCTACCCCCTCCCTCCTCGCCTCTCGTAGTACTTGGCGAAGCCCTGCTGGAGTGCCATGCTCCTCCATCACCACCACGCCGTTGTGCTGCTGCTGGATGGAGTCTTCCCCAACCTCTCCCTCTCTTCTTGCTGGATCAAGGCACGGGAGACGTCACCGGGCTGCACGTGTGTTGAACACGGAGGCACCGTTCGTCGGTGCTTAGATCGGATTCTGCCGCGATCTGAATCGCTTCGTGAACGACTCCACCGACCGCATTCTTGTAACGCTTCCGCATCGCGATCTTCAAGGGTATGAAGATACACTCCCCTCTCTCTTGTTGCTAGAATCTCCATAGATTGATCTTGGTGATGCGTAGAAAATTTTGAATTTCTGCTACGTTCCCCAACATTCAGATCACTGTCCAACCAGAGTGTTTCTAGAACTAGACAACTTGGCGCAGATCAAACAAAAATTGTTCAGGTATGAGATGTATTGGGAGAAATATTCTGAGTTCGGCACCTCCCTCGAGGGCATGTGGACTGGGGTGCCGACAGGAGAAACAGTGACGCAGTTGAGTAAAAAACTGGGTGATCTATCTGCATCCTTGCAACAGTGGAGTGGGGCAACCATTGGCAACGTGGGAAGAGAAGTTTAAAAACTCAAAAGGGAGCTGGCTGTTTTACAGAACGACCCCTGTTGAGTATCACCTTCACATGCAGAGATAAAAATCATACTCCCTCCGTTCCAAAATAGATGACCCAATTTTGTACTAAAGTTAGTACAAAGTTGAGTCATCTATTTTGGAACGGAGGGAGTAGATCACATTGTCGAGCTATATCACATGGAGGAGATAAAGCAACGGTAGCGCACCCGCATTGACTGGCTTTCAGATGGAGACCGTAACACTAAATTCTTCCAGAGGCGAGTATGCGGCGATGGAAAAACAGTATCAAAAGGTTGGAACGAGTTGATGGGTCTCTTATCCATGACCCGACGGAGATGGCCACATTAACAAATGAGTTTTATCAGAATCTGTTCACATCAGAGGGAACATCGGGCATGGATGCAGTGCTCAACTCGGTTCCGGTCAAGGTCACGGAGGAGATGAATAAGGGGTTAACAAAGCCTTTCACATCTAATGAGGTGAAGAAGGCTCTTTTTCAGATGTACCCCACTAAGGCCCCGGGGCCGGACGGATATCCAGCACATTTCTTCCAGAGGCATTGGGAGCTTTGTGGCGCCGAGGTCACGAACGTGGTATTGAGAATTCTTCGTGGGGAGGAGAGCCCTGAGGTAATCAATGAAACAATCCTTGTTTTAATTCCTAAGGTTAAAGACCCCACAAACCTAACTCAATTCAGGCCCATAAGTTTGTGCAATGTACTTTATAAGATTGCATCAAAGGTGTTGTCAAACAGATTGAAGCTAATCCTGCCTGAGATGATTTCAGAAGAACAGTCTGCTTTCGTTCCTGGTCGGTTGATGACTGATAATATAATAACTGCTTAAGAATGCCTACACTTCATGAAGAGGAACAAAACACAATGGAACAGGTTTTGTGCAGTTAAATTGGATATTATGAATGCTTATGACCGTGTGGAATAGGAGTATCTTTGAGCTATTATGACCAAGATGGGATTTGCACCGGCTTGGGTCAACACAGTCATGAGAATGGTATCTTCTGTGAAATTTTCAGTCCTTTTTAATGGTTCTAAACTTGATGAATTCACTCCTTCTAGAGGGATCCATTAGGGAGACCCAATTTCTTCATACCTATTTTTGCTTGCAGCGGAGGGCCTTTCGTGCCTCTTAAAAACCCAAGATGAATCATCCCAACTAACTAGTATTCGAGTGGCTCCTTCGGCACCGCCGGTAAGCCACTTGCTTTTCGCGGATGATAGCCTGCTATTTGTGAAAGCTAGTGCTACTCGAGCAAAGATGCGTTGTCTTTGTTGATGGAGAGGTATTGCAATGCATCGCGTCAGAGAATAAATCTAGCCAACTCCTCTGTGTTTTTTAGCAAGGGGTGTCCCAACTCTGTCAGAGCCGAGGTCAAAGGGGCCCTAAATATTGACAATGAATCTCTCAGAGAAAGATACTTGGGAATGCCCTCTGATGCTGGATCAAGTAAGAATGGCGCATTCAAATTTCTGAAAGACAGAGTATGGGCCAAGATAAAGGGGTGGATGGAGAATCTTCTCTCTAGCGGGGGAAAGGAAGTACTGATCAAATCGGTCGCTCAAGTTGTGCCTGTTTTCTCAATGTCTTGCTTTAAACTTCCCTGTGGCCTCAGTGAACATTTGAACTCTTTGATTAGAAAATTCTGGTGGGGCAGTAAAGAATGACAAAGAAAACCGAGTTGAGTATCTTGGAGTACGATGACCACACCAAAAAATTGTGGAGGTCTAGGCTTTCGAGATGTTGAGCTTTTTGATTTAGCATTGCTAGCTAGACAGGTTTATAGGATCTTGATGGAACCAGAGGCTCTAAGCTCATGGGTACTAACGGCAAAATACCACCAAGCTTAAGATGTTTTGCAAGCAGATCTTGGCTCGGGCCCGTCACAGATATGGAGGTCGCTACTTGAGGGTAGAGACGTTCTAAAACAGGGATTGATCCGCGCATCGAAGACGGTTAAACAACGAATATTTGGGACAATTGCTGGATCCCGAGACCATCAAATATGAGACCTATAGTGTGCAGAACAGCTAACCTGCCCCAATTGGTTGCCGAGCTGATCCTACCAGGTGCAGAATGGAATAGAGACACGATCGCTCATGTTTTCTTACCTACAGATGCAGATGCTATTATGTCAATACCTCTGTGTACAAGGTAGATAGATGATTTTTGGTCGTGGGTTCATGAGAAGAATGGTGTTTTCACCGTGAGATCTACCTACCGCATGCTGGTTGAAACAAAAATGCGGAGAGAGGCATGACTTGAAGGGCGGCCAGATGATTCAAGTACTGATCGTGAGTCTAAGCTTTGGGGAAAACTTTGGAAGGTCGAGGTCCCTTCAAAAGTTAAGGTCTTCGTATGGAGACTTGCTCATCAATCGATCCCTACAACAGATGTACGTCACCACCGGAACTTGTCAACCAGCACTAGTTGTGGTTTATGCGGCTCTGAAGATTCATGGCAACATTCTTTACTCCATTGTACTGTTGCTCGATGTGTTTGGGCGTTACAGAATGCAGATATGGTCGAAGCTTTGAACAATACAAGGGAACCTGACGCTAAAAGATGGCTGTTTGCATTGATGAACATGCTATCCACGACGGAATTTATCCAGGTTGCAGTGACTCTCTCGGCACTTTGGTACTCAAGGAGACAAGCTTTGCATGAAGATATCTTCCAAAGTCCACTTTCTACACACAATTTCATCCTTAAATATATCCGGGAACTAGAAGAGTGCAAGCCTAAGAGGGTTCCAACAATAACAGTGGCAAATCAGCGACATGTCCCTCCACAATGGATTCCACCGCCAACTGGTTTTGTGAAGATAAGGGTGGATAGTGCTGTTGCAAGAAACCACAATGAAGGCTCTTTCAGTGCGGTCTGCAGGGATTCGTTGGGACTTTATTTGGGCTCATCTGTCATCAGAATCCCCGGGGTTACAGACCCAGGGACGCTCGAAGCACTAGCACGACGTGAAGCGCTAGCACTAGCTTCAGACCTAGATTTATCACATGCGATTATCACCTCAGATTGCCAGGGTGTGATCATGGACATCAACAAGCAAATTGGGGGGATGTATGCAAGTATTGTCAAGGAGATTGTAGAGACTGCAAGAACCATCAATGACTGCACCTTCATCTTCGAGGGTAGAGCTTCCGACCATGAGGCACATAGCCTCGCTAAGCACGCTTTCGGTCTGGATTTTGGGCGCCATGTGTGGCTTCTGAACCCACCAGATCTTCGATGTATCCCTACGAATATTATTGAATAAATAAAGTGTGTTTAGACTAAAAAAAAATTAGTAGTGCATCGACAATACGATCCTTGTATCTATATCTATATCTATCTATATATGTATCTATATCTATACCAATATAAAAAGACCCAAAGGGGCAGATCCAATTAATCTCGGCCATCAAATCATGTCAATCCAACGACCTAGACTGCTTCAATGTCGAGCGCTCAACACGTTTAGCTTGCAGTTAATTTCATGCTAGATATAGTGATAATCACATAATAACACACAAATAATATTCTACTTAATATCCGCATGCACTTAATATACTTCCAAATTGACGTGCATTGCACGTACACATTGACTAGTTAATCCCCAAGGTGACGAACCCAACTCTTCTCTCACAATTCAGGCCTATAAGTCTTTGCAACTTGTTGTACAAGATTTCTTCAAAGGTGGTGGCTAATAGGTTAAAGCTCGTGTTGCGAGAAATAATCTCAGAGGAGTAGTCCGTTTTTGTGCCCGGTAGATTGATAACAGATAATACCATTTGTGCATATGAATGCTTACACTTCACGGAGCGCAACATGTCTAAGAGCAACAACTACTGTGCGCTAAAGCTGGATATGATGAAAGCCTATGACAGACTAGAGTGGCCTTACTTTAAAGCTATCATGGGTAAGCTGGCCTTTGCACATTCTTGATAGATATAGTTATGTCTATGGTTTCTTCCGTTTCATTTTCAGTTCTGTTCAATGGAGAGAAGCTCCAAATTTTCAACCCAACAAGAGGGATTTGGCAGGGAGATCCTATCTCCCCTTACCTTTTCTTGATTACTGCAGAGGGCCTTTCGTGCCTCCTAAAATACAGTTCTCAGTCACCATCTTTGCCATGTATTAAGGTGGCTCCCATGGCTTCGTCTGTCAACTATCTTTTATTCGCAGATGACAGCCTGCTGCTTTTCAAGGCTAGTGTGGAGGGTGCAGACTGAGTATCAAACATGTTGGACACATATTGCATGGCATCAGGTCAGCGCATCAATAATGCAAAATCATCCATTTTCTTTAGCAAGGGCTGCCCTCAGAGTGTAAGAGAAGGAATCAAAAATAAGCTCCAGGACCATATTTCTTTGTGTGCACTAGCAAAAACATTCCTCATTGTTTATGTCCAACAATCTCCAAAACCTAGGGGGCACTGGATTACACCAACAAACATATTATTTCCTATGACCTGACAGCCATAATGCTTTTTTGGAAGGATGTGGATGTAGTGTATGTATCTATTTCGAGCTAATTGTTAAGGTTTCATATAACTGCCAGACAATTTTTCCTACAAATGAAAAGAAATGAGCAATGCAAACAAAAAAGCTGAGGATAAAACTTTCATAAATATCTCATATATTGTAGAAATTTTTATTTGCTCACATATAGACAAGAGTAGACATCCATACATTCTAGAACCTGTTATCGAGATATATGTTAGACAATAGACAGTGTAGAGATATCAAGAAATGCATAAATATTCTGAAATGAACATAAAATACATATTCCAAAACAAGTCATCAAGTCGTTACATGTTGAACTATATACGCAAATTTGTCTTTTGATATGTCTTCTTGTAACTAGAGGATTATGTTTGGTGAATGGTACTCTAAGAGTTAATGTATAAAAAAAAAGGAAAAGATGATTAACATAATTTGGTATAAATTTTGTGAAATTGTATTATTAAGGACAAGTAACATTCTTTCCTTATATATATGAACAATTATCAATGTAACACAAACTGCTCAAAAGTAAAATTGTTTAATCTTATATCTTATCTTATATTTACTAATTGGAGGCACCATCGGAGTTACCACGTTAATCCTAGAAAACCATGTAAAAACATCCTTAGGATCTCAATTCAACGATTAGGATCAAATAACAGATCAAATAGTCTTTACTGAAAAAAAAACCAGATCAAAGGGTCATACCTTCCCACGTTAACAGAACAAAGAGTTCGGGCCCTTCCTCTTTCCACATGCAGGACTCCTCTGATTTCCACCTTGCCGTGTGAAAAAAGGACTCCTCAGCCCCCAAAAAATAGGACTCTTCCTATTGTCTTCTACCATCAGTACGTCACACATGATCTAGGAAGAGATAAGCCTAATGCTGTCCCTACTCCATGGACGCCTAATCTTCATGCATGCACATATATCACTGCTACCATCAGTACGTCATGAATCATCTAGGGAAAGGTATGATCTGATCGATTATCTCCTGCTATCCCTTATTCTCTTAGTCTCTCCATGCTGATGATGCCCCTCTAACCCATCTCCATCTTGATGTTGCAAAGATACGAGATATGTATAGTTGAAGCGAGATATATATTGCAGAAATACATACATGCATTGGAAGCACATGGTAGTCACGTGGATGTGTAGGAGTAAAGAGCCGCTGGGGTTAATCTAGCATGTAGTGTATTAATTTATTTCTTGATTGATTAATTTGCATCAGGATATCCTAATTAGGTTCAGAGCCAATGGGCGGACGCTCTCTCCAGCTAAATCACCCCTCTTGCCTCCAGAAAAATTTACGTGGCATGTATGCCTACAAAGAGGGATATATTGTGGCCGTGCTCCACCCCCTTTAATTAGTACTCCACTTTAGTGCCCAACTCACATACTCTTATCCCGATGCAATTAATAGATGATTAATTAGATACTTGATGATGAAGTACATGGAATTAATGTCTGCGTACATATATACTCCCTCTACCTCAGTTTACAGGGCGTGTGCGTATCCCTAGGTCTTCAATTTGACCAATCTAATACAAGACATATATTACAAAAAATATAACAATATAAACTTCAGATGTTCTATTTTCAAATGATATAATTTTTGTGTTATATAGTTTATATTAGGGTGATCAAATTGGCAACCTAGGTATACGCGTAAGACTTGTAAACTGAAACGGAGGTAGTAGATGATTGAATTCTCTATAAATGCTTAGATGGACAAGTGATCGATGAAATTTTGAATACTAGATAAGTTAATCTGTTTTTATAGGGGATGATTATTGGAATTGATTAGTACGTAGAATTAATAGATGCATAATTAGATACCAGATGATGAATACATGGAATTAATGTCTACGTCCATATATAGATGATTGGATTCTCTAAATATGCTTAGATGGAGAAGTGATCTATCACATTCTTAATACTAGGGAAGCTAACCTGTTTTTATAAAGAGTCATTATTACTGTATTAGAGAACAGAATTAAGCATTGCATAGGCTAATTCGAGCTCGTGTTGGCGCGATCGATTTCCGACCGGCCGTCCATGTCTGGATTAGGAAAGTGTACAGCCTCTTTGTGTTTCGTTGGATTAGGAAAGTGCTACGTGATTCTCAAAAAAAAAGTAAAGTACTACTTCCTCCGTTCGGGTTTATTAGGCCTCTCAGCATCACAAGCATGTCCCTATTTATAAGGCCTCGCTTTGGAAAGGTGCATGCACGCAACAATTTTATTGGTTGCATTGAAAGTCATTGTTGTTGGTGCCATGGCTGAAAAATTAATACACTTCATGCGTATTTTTTCATTGGTTGCATGCATGTGAGAAAGTGCATTAGGAGTGAAATCAAAGAATTAATGTGAGCAAATTACTATGTGTCTTGGTCTAGGAAAAGTTGTCTTTAGACCTAATAAACCCGGATGGAGGGAGTATGTGTTAGGGTAAGGGAAACTATGCCCCCCACCCCACCATTAAAATCAGGGGGAAAAGATTATATATTGATTACAGGGTGGGTCCAACATGTTTTAAACGGAAAGTAAAATTTTGGAAAGAAATAGAACAGGTTGTTGGAGCCTGATTTGTTTAGCGAGGTGCTCCGCGCGCATTGCAACGCACACGTGCAAACAAGTCTTTTCGATTGCATAGTCTAATTTATTCAGAACATGCACATACAAGCAGTGGCGGAGCGTGAACCAAATATTAGGAGGGGCCAAAACAAGTGTATGATGTAGAAAAGGCTAGGGTGATCAGACATGTCATAGGATTAGTAGAGCGATTCGTAAAATATAAGCATATTGTGTAAATTTTCCTCAAGCAAGGGGGGGCCAAGGCCCGGTATTGTCCCCACTATGCTCCGCCACTGCATACAAGTATGATTTTTTTCTAAACATAATTAGATTCTTTGCAAAATCAACAATTGGTGCATATATTTTTCCCATACAAAGTTCTGTCTATCGTTACTTAATCCATATTTTGTGTAGGTTGCAAGTGACCTACGAGGCCACGATTGACTCGCATTTCACTAGATATCACAATTAAGTATCTTTCGGGTTTCACTATTTCAAATAAACGTTCTTAATTCATGTTAGTTAGGGAACTGATCAATCATGTCACCACTTAATATATGTGGAGCAGAAGATATCAAGACAGAAAGATCATGTAAATGTATTGTGGGATAAATAGTCACATATAGAGATGCAAGTCTCACGATCATAAGGACAGTTTTTAGAAATATAGTTTTGCACTCATCTGAATAATGGCAAAAAGGAAGTCGCATGTAAATGAGTCAATACTTTGTCAACATGTCAGGTTGGTACTCCAGTTTGTTTATCTGATAGAAAAAAGAGTAGTCGTTGAGGTTTGTTAAAGATTATATGTTCTGTAAGAACCTGCATAGACTGTGTAAATTGATTGCAGATATTATGCCAATTGTTGGATCAGAAGCGAACAAGTGTCCCGATGAACTGTTGCCAGCTTGAGGAGATGTGTATCACGGAAGGTTGCTGGAGGTTGCATATGACTGATGTAAGTTTTAATTTAATATTCTGTGAATTCTTTCGCATAAGTTTTTTTGTGGTCTGCAGTTTCAATATTTTTAAAGTTGTTTGGTGATGTACGAGCCCAACCTGAAGAAATATATGCTTATGATGAGTATTTTCCTTCTTAATATACTATAGTTATTTTTCTGCAAAAAAATTACTATAGTTATTGGTTTAAGTAGCTTGGTGGATGTGCATTAGTTATATATAGGAATTGACATGCCTTCTATGCTTCTATGATTGTTTGGCTTTATATAATTATTGGTATGAATATCTTGACTTTTCAAACATGTATAGGACTGTACCTACGGATACAGATTATCCTATCAAAACTGAAAATACAGATTGAAGCATTAAAAGCAACACGTGAATGGTTTTTATTTGCATGTTAAGCTTAAAGTTGCAGCCGAGGCTTATATATTGCCAAACATTGTCACACGTTTGAGCTTCTACCATCGTTAGGGACATCGTAGTGTGATCTTCATGATTTTTTGGTTGAAGATGTTCTGATTAATTAGTCAAGTAGAGACAGAAGTCATCTTTTGTGTCTCTATTAAGTCGCGTAAAAATCTCATAACTTTCTTAGTGCCTAATATATGGAGTCAACCCTCCCTGTAAGTTTAGAGATGAAGGATGGGATTGTGGTTTGCTACTGTCAGCACAGCAATGCATGGTATCTTATATCAAAGGATTACGTTGACATTTGATTATATTTGCAAACAACAATGCATTTCATTAGATACACTCTGATGTTATTTGTAGCATGAATTTTTATTTCAATTTTAAAATTAAAATTATGTAAGCTAGGTCAAACTACACATGGTCCTTTCATTACTAATGAACGGTGAACTAAATTCAAACTTGTTGATATGTCAATGTGGCTGCCTGTTTTTCATGGTTTTTCTCATTTCGTGTCCTGTTGACAAGCTAATTCATGCGAGAAAGAAACATTAGGTATGTATATGTATTCTTATCTCTCTGAAGTAATAAATTGTGGTGAGCTGCACTGCCAAAGAAATTGGAATGTTGAAATGTAAAATTATTCTGTTTTCACGATTGACGAGAACTTTTAGCTTAGCCAACATATGTGAATCATATATAGTATATATCATGGCTTTGTGAAATGGATTTACACTGCTTTCCTCTTTTGGGCCTAGAGTTATACCTGAGCATTCATTTTGCATAAATAATGACAAACACTATGTTCATCAGGTTCCAAGTCTCTTTTTTGCTGCCTAAAACTGATCCAACCACAGTAACACAGGTCATCTCAAGTACAAATCAGTAATATTTGTTGATATTCTTCCTCAAAAGAAACATTTACTTCACATGTTTTTAGTAATGATATTTTATTTATATAATAATAAACATAAATCGTCTCAACTCCCAACTTATGAAATTCTGGGTTGTAATAAACATAAAAGTTATTATTTAATTGCAAAAAGATAACTAGCCCGTGCAAGCGCACAGGTTGTTGACTAGTATAAATAATGGTAATACTGTGAGAAACAACTACTTCTGTACATCGGCGTGTGTGGCTCCGGACAATCTCGTCATTGAGCCACTCAAAAGTAAAGGATGCTGGGGCGCGTCTCGGCAGCCGCAAGAGTGCCGTGACGGCCGCTTGGCCGGTGCAGTTAGTTAATTGTTGGTGCCAATCTTGGCAGTTCGTTTGATTCATTCAGGCGAAAAGTAGCAGATCGGCGGGTTCAGTTCCGATGGGTTTCACTTTTACGGTTTTTGTTTTCGTTCTTTCTCTCATCGGGGCATGTGATGGGTAGGTAGGATATAATCTTTTCTTTGGTACTAAGTTCTTGAACACCAGCTGCTGAAATACGATAAGCATTTCGTTCGATAATACTAGTTCTTTGGGAGTATGTTGTTGCAGCTTCGTTCCTGATACTGACCTGTTTTTGCTTCGATTTGTTGATGTTTCGAGTAGGCAGATGGGGAAGGACTTGCTGCTGGAGTTGGCCCTCATGGCGTGGCTAGGTGGAGGACGTGGAGCTCGTCAAGGCCGTCCTCCGTAAGCTCGCGTGCGAGGAGGCCAAGAAGGGCCTCAAGGCCGCCGTGAAGGCAGGCGCAGAGGGCCTGAAGGCCCGCCTCCATCCACTCCAGTGCGGCCGGCGGAGATGGCGGACTGGGAGCTCCTGCCAGAGCCTCTCCACCGATCTGCATGGACAACGCGCCCGCACTGCCTCCCCCCTTGCTGCGTCGACACCTTCGCCTTCTCCCCCTCTGCGACGAGCTCATCCTCGCCAGGGTGACGCCAAGCTTCCTCGGTCTACTTGGCCCTGAGATGGAGCCGACCGTTGAGGCCGTCCTCCGCGGCACATCGCCACGGGGCTTCAGGATGCTCCGCGCTGTAGGTTCAAGCTGCCTGTGGTCAAAGAGCTTCTAGCTAGGAAGATGACGACGGGCGGTGTGCAGAGCCTCGACTGCTCGACCCTCCGCGTCTTTGCCTCCAGGGTCATGCTAGTGATATTATAAATACTTGTGTTATCCTTCAGGATTTTAGAAATACTTGTGTTATCCTCCAGGGTCTTCGCCTCCGCGTCCGTACCTTCAGGATGTTTTGAGATACAAGGATGGTGATATTAGAGTCATGCTAGTGAGTAATTGTGGATTGTAGAAATACTTGTGTTAAAGTTTGTGATTCCCGTAGCATGCACGTATGGTGAACCATTATGTGATGAAGTTGGAGCATGATTTATTTATTGATTGTCTTCCTTATGAGTGGCGGTCGGGGACGAGGGATGGTCTTTTCCGACCAATCTATCCCCCTAGGAGTATGCGCTTAGTACTTTATTTCGATAACTAATAGATTTTTGCAATAAGTATGTGAGTTCTTTATGACTAATGTCGAGCCCATGGAATTGTACGCACTCTCACCCTTCCACCATTGCTAGCCTCTCTTGTACCGTGCAATTTTTGCCGGTACCATACACCCACCATATACCTTCCTCAAAACAGCCACCATACCTACCTATTATGGCATTTCCATAGCCATTCCGAGATATATTGCCATGCAACTTTCCACCATTCCATTTATTATGAAACACTTCATCATTGTCATATTGCTTTGCATGATCATGTAGTTGACATTGTATTTGTGGCAAAGCCACCGTCATAATTCTTTCATACATGTCACTCTTGAATCATTGCACATCCCGGTACACCATCGGAGGCATTCATATAGAGTCATATTTTGTTCTAAGTATTGAGCTGTAATTAATTCTTGAGTTGTAAGTAAATAAAAGTATGATGATCTTCATTACAGAGCATTGTCCCAGTGAGGAAAGGATGATGGAGACTATGATTCCCCCAAGAGTCGGGATGAGACTCCGGACAAAAAAAAGAGTCCAAAAAAAGGAGAAGGCCCAAAAAAAGAAAAAAAATGAGAGAAAAAGAGAGAAGGGGCAATGCTACTATCCTTTTACCACACTTGTGCTTCAAAGTAGCACCATGATCTTCAAGATAGAGAGTCTCCTATGTTGTCACTTTCATATACTAGTGAGAATTTTTCATTATAGAACTTGGCTTGTATATTCCAATGTTGGGCTTCCTCAAATAGCCCTAGGTCTTCATGAGCAAGCAAGTTGGATGCACACCCACTTAGTTTCTTTTTGAGCTTTCATAGACTTATAGCTCTAGTGCATCTCGTTGCACGGCAATCCATATTCACTCACATTGATATCTATTGATGGGCATCTCCACAGCCCGTTGATACGCCTAGTTGATGTGAGACTATCTTCTCCCTTTTTTTCTTCTCCCTTTTTGTCTTCTCCACAACTACCATTCTATTCCACCTATAGTGCTATATCCATGCCTCACGCTCATTTATTGCGCGAAGATTGAAAAAGTTTGAGAACATCAAAAGTATGAAACAATTGCTTGGCTTGTCATGAGGATTGTGCATGATTTAAATATTTCGTGTGATGAAGATAGAGCATAGCCAGACTATATTATTTTGAAGGGATAGCTTTCTTTGGCCATGTTATTATGAGAAGACATGATTGCTTTGTTAGTATGCTTGAAGTATTACTGATTTTATGTCAATATTAAACTTTTGTTTTGAATCTTATGGATCTGAATATTCTTGCCACAATAGAGAAGATTACATTGATAAATATGTTAGTTAGCATTCCACATAAAAAATTCTATTTTTATCATTTTCCTACTCGAGGACGAGCAGGAATTAAGCTTGGGAATGTTGATATGTCTCCGACGTATCTATAATTTTTGATGTATTCATACATGTTTATAATATTTTTTACATGATTTTGGTATGAATTGGTTAAGAACTAACCCGGACTAGAGCTATTTTCAGTAGAACTACCGTGGTGTTGTTTTTGTGCAGAAATAAAAGTTCTCAGAATGTACTGAAAATCAACGGAGATTTTTTTGGAAAATATAAAAAATACTAGAACGAAAAGTTACCGGAGGAGAGTCTCGTGGGCCCCACGAGGGTGGAGGGCGCCCCCTTACTTGTGGACTCCCCGTGGGCCCCCCTGACGTGAAACCGACGCCAAAAGTTCCTATATATACAGAAACCCCCGAAAAGAAACCTAGATCGGGAGTTCCGCTGCCGCAAGCCTCTGTAGCCACCAAAAACCAATCGAGACCCTATTCCGGCACCCTGCCGGAGGGGGAAATCATCACCGGTGGCCATCTTGATCATCCCGTCGCTCTCCATGATGAGGAAGGATTAGTTCACCCTCGGGGCTGAGGGTATGTACCAGTAGCTATGTGTTTGATCTCTCTCTCTCTCTCTCTCCCTCTCTCTCTCTCTCTCTCTCTCTCTCTCTCTCTCTCTCTCTTTCTCGTGTTCTTGATGTGGCACGATCTTGATGTACCGCGAGCTTTGCTATTATAGTTGGATCTTATGATGCTTCTCCCCCTCTATTCTCTTGTAATGGATTGAGTTTTCCCTTTGAAGTTATCTTATCGGATTGAGTTTTTAAGGATTTGAGAACACTTGATGTATGTCTTGCATGGGATACCCGTGGTGACAATGGGGTATTCTATTGATTCACTTGATGTATGTTTTGGTGATCAACTTGCGGGTTCCGTGACCTTGGGAATCTATGCATAGGGGTTGGCACACGTTTTTGTCTTGACTCTCTGGTAGAAACTTTGGGGCACTCTATGAAGTTCTTGGTGTTGGTTTGAATAGATGAATCTGAGATTGTGTGATGCATATCGTATAATCATACTCGCGGAAACTTGTGGTGACATTGGAGTATTTAGGTGACATTAGGGTTTTGGTTGATTTTTGTCTTAAGGTGTTATTTTACTACGAACTCTAGGGATGTTTGTGACACTTATAGGAATAGCCCAATGGATTGATCGGAAAGAATAACTTTGAGGTGGTTTTGTACCCTACAATAATCTCTTCGTTTGTTCTCCGCTATTAGTGACTTTGGAGTGACTCTTTTTTGCATGTTGAGGGATTGTTATATGATCCAATTATGTTATTATTGTTGAGAGAACTTGCACTAGTGAAAGTATGAACCCTAGGCCTTGTTTCGAAGCATTGCAATACCGTTTTCGCTCACTTTTGTTACTTGCTACCTTGCTGTTTTTATATTTTCAGATTACGAAAACCTATACCTATCATCCATATTGCGCTTGTATCACCATCTCTTCACCGAACTAGTGCACCTATACAATTTACCATTGTATTGGGTGTGTCAGGGACACAAGAGACTCTTTGTTATTTGGTTGCAGGGTTGTTTGAGAGAGACCATCTTCATCCTACGCCTCCCACGGATTGATAAACCTTAGGTCATCCACTTGAGGAAAATTTGCTACTGTCCTACAAACCTCTGCACTTGGAGGCCCAACAACGTCTACAAGAAGAAGGTTGCATAGTAGACATCACCTATTAAATTGTGTAGGGATGCATAAAACTGCATTGTTGATATTCTGAGGCCTCAAAATAAAAAATGATCATAATTATACCAATTGAGTATAGATGAACAAATACCTCTTCAGCAATATTTTTGGGGGTCGTCTCCGACACACTATCTTCTCGGTAGAAAACTCCTCAAAGCTTAGCAATCTTCCCTGAAGCGCAGATAACTGTTAGAAGTTTATAGAAAACTTCTCTGAAGATTATAGTAATCTTCTCAAAACTCTGGGATCATATTTCTCTGTGTGCACTAGCAAAAACATTCCTCATTGTTTATGTCCAACAATCTCCAAAACCTAGGGAGCACTGAATTACACCAACAAACATATTATTTCCTTTGACCCGATAGCCATAATGCTTTTTTGAAAGGATGACTATTTCGAGCTAACTGTTAAGGTTTCATATAATTGCCAGACAATTTTTCCTACAAATGAAAAGAAATGAGCAATGCAAACAAAAAAGCTAAGGATAAAACTTTCATAAATACCTCACATATTGTAGAAATTTTTATTTGCTCACATATAGACAAGAGCAGACAACCATACATTCTAGAAACTGTCATCGAGATATATGTTAGACAATAGATAGTGTAGAGATATCAACAAATGCATAAATATTCTAAAATGAACAGAAAATACATATTCCAAAACAATTCATCAAGTCGTTACACGTTGAACTATATATGCAAATTTGTCTTTTATTATTTTTTCTTGTAACTAGAGGATTATGTTTGGTGAATGGTACTCTAAGAGTTAATGTATAAAAAAAAGGAAAAGATGATTAACATAATTTGGTATAAATAACATCTAAAATTTGTGGAATTGTATTATTAAGGACAAGTAACATTCTTTCCTTATATCTATGAACAATTATCGATGTAACATAAACTGCTCAAAGGTAAAATTGTTTAATATAAATAATGGTAATACTGTGAGAAACAACTCCTTTTGTACATCGGCTTGTGTGGCTCCGGAAAATCTCGTCATTGAGTCACTCAAAAGTAAAGGACGCTGGGGCGCGGCTCGGCAGCTGCAAGAGTGCGTGACGGGGCCGCCTGGCCGGTGCAGTTAGTTGATTCTTGGTGCCAATCTTGGCAGTTCATTTGATTCGTTCGGGCGAAAGGTAGCAGATCGATGGGTTCAGTTCTGATGGGTTTCACTTTCACGGTTCTTGTTTTCGTTCTTTCTCCGACCATTGAGGCCGTCCTCCGCGGCAAGTTCATCGCCCCGGGGCTTCAGGATGCTCTGCACTGTAGGTTCGAGCTGCCCGCAGTCAAGGAGCTTCTAGCTGGGAAGATGATGATGGGCGGTGTGCAGAGCCTCGACTGCTCGACCCTCCGCGTCTTCGCCTCCAGGGTCCGGGCCGCCGGCCCTTCTTCTTCGACCACAGCGAGGATTGCAGGTGCGGGTGCCCAGGTGCTACATCTCGCGCTCCATGGCCTCCTGGACTTCTTTGTCTGCACTTCGGCGCTGGGGTGATCGCCCTCGCCCTGTACCTTCTTTGGATGGGGCCCGGCAACGACGAATAGTGAGCAGAGCACAGAGTGGCGCAAATGATGTTGAATATTGTACTCATTTTTTTGAAACTGCATCAGACTCTGAACTTCAGAGTAGTTGGTTCAGAGTATAGTAACCACCATTGATACTATATGTCAGTCAGTATACTACTAAGTGTAAATTGATACTCTGAAGAAGCTACTGTTTTGGAATACCATCATGTGTTTGCGAATTGGTGAATTTTCTGCTGGTTGTGATTGGTGAACTGCTATATACAGTAGGCAGTTCTACAAGTGCATGCTAAGTATGTAAGTGCAGTTTGGTACTACAGACTAGTTCTACAAGTGTAGATGTTCAGTTGTAAGATTATGCTGCACAAAAATGAAACTCAACATTGTCCTGCTTATGTTTAGTTGTGAGATTATACTACACAAAAAGATTGGTTCATTTATGTGCTTGACAAATCATGTCCTGTGAGAGGCCCTGTCAAAATATTAAAAATGAAATACTACATCTTGAATAAAATTGTCGAGTGTGGTTTTTCTACACCCCACCTCAGTGCACCCCACGCAAGAAAACATATCAAAAGTTTCAAAACACTCCAAAAAATTCTGAAACTTTGTGAACTTTCACCCCACCTCGGTGCACCCTAGCATGATTCTCTTGTGAACTTTCACTATAAAGCACATACCCGATTTTTAATTGTTTGGAAATTCACAACATAGCATTGGGATTATAAGTCGAATTGGTCTTAGTAAGAAACAACAAAATCCAAGAGTAGCTAACATGACCATGATTCTCCTCAATGTGTATGAAACTGAATTTTTTTTTTGAAAATCACCAAACCATTATGGACTCCTAATTTCAATATCATTATCATCTCGAGCTTAAATGGGCAATAGTTACTTGTTTATTACTAGATGGAAGGATAATAAATCTAATATTTTCATGAAAATATAAGTTGATAGTAGTACGATAAAGGATCAAATTATTAAATTTATGGAAGTTCCTTGCTGCACAAATAGACTGCCCTTAAGATTTATGTGAACAAGAAAAATGGACAAGAGGTGCAATGAAAAGGAATCCATAAGTTGATGACGCACACCTTATTTGAGTTATTGTGAATTAATGCTTTCAACTAATGAGATGATTATTGGAATAATTATTCTAGATCATCATCTTGTGCTTATTTTTATAATTTGTGTAGTAATTTTCATTTTGAAACTGAGAAGTGTACTACTGATGAAACTTCAAAAGATGACTATTTTCAGCACTGAATTAAAAGAACCAATAAGATGAGTATTTTTAAATAATTTCAATTAATTCAAATAAGTTCAAATTAATTCACATAGGTACACACACACACAGGCACACACACAATAACTCAAATAAGTTGTGCGTCATCAACTTATGGATTCCTTTTCATTGCACCTCTTGTCCATTTTTCTTGTTCATATAAATCTTAAGGGCAGTCTATTTGTGCAGCAAGAAACTTCCATAAATTTAATAATTTGATCCTTTATCGTACTACTATCAACTTATATTTTCATGAAATATAAGATTTATTATCCTTCCATCTAGTAATAAACAAGTAACTATAGCCCATTTAAGCTCGAGATGATAATGATATTGAAATTAGGAGTCCATAATGGTTTGGAGATTTTCATTTTTTTTCAGTTTCATACACATTGAGGAGCATCATGGTCATGTTAGCTACTCTTGGATTTTGTTGTTTCTTACTAAGACCAATTCGACTTATAATCCCAATGCTATGTTGTGAATTTCCAAACAATTAAAAATCGAGTATGTGCTTTATAGTGAAAGTTCACAAGAGAATCATGCTAGGGTGCACCGAGGTGTGGTGAAAGTTCACAAAGTTTCAGAATTTTTTGGAGTGTTTTGAATTGCCAACTGCATTTTTTAATCAACAATGCATGGATCCTCGTGAATAGATGTGCATGCCAGCTGTGTTTTTTAATCAACGATGCACGGATTCTCATGAATAGTATCTAAAAATCAATGGTGTCGAGCGTAGGTTCGGCTGAGCCATGGTTCCTTAAAACATTTTCGGTGTGTATATTAGACGGGGGACGCGTAGCGATGAATATGTTTGCTTGTTTAATTGTAATAAGTAGAGATCCTTTCCTAAAAAAATGTATAAGTAGAGATCTAAAGTTTTAGGCGTATTGCTTGTCCAATCAGTGTATAAATTTTCTAGGGCTATGTGAATTAATGCTTTCAACTAATGAGATGATTATTGGAATAATTATTCTAGATCATCATCTTGTGCTTATTTTTATAATTTGTGTAGTAATTTTCATTTTGAAACTGAGAAGTGTACTAATGATGAAACTTCAAAAGATGACTATTTTCAGCACTGAATTAAAAGAACCAATCAGATGAGTATTTTTAAATAATTTCAATTAATTCAAGCAAGTTCAAATTAATTCACATAGGTACACACACACGCAGGCACACACACAATAACTCAAATAAGTTGAAATAAGTAAAATATTATTGTTTCCAAAACAATTGATTGTGTTAACATGAAAATAATACTTTAGGTATATTTATTTTTTCCAGAAATATTGATTGTTTCAAAATCGCTGGATTTTGCACTTCATGCATTGCATTCACCCATTCACCCATCGGAGTCTTCAAGAGCTTCTTCAACCTTCATATGTTCAATACTAGAGATGAATGAGTAATACTCACAAAAATTAGCTAAACGAGTTTTAGAGTGAGTAATTCTCCCAGATTGGATATATCCAAGTATTTGCTTGACGTGATGATGCTTGCCGATTCTTGCTCTACACTACTAGGGAAAACCCTAGTAGTAGCGCGGGTAGCCGCGCTACGTACTACTACGGCGCTACAGCTAACAGTTAGTAGTAGCACGGTACAAACCCGCATTACTACTCTTGACTATATCAGCAACGATTTTACCAAATGCAGTACTATTAAGTAGCTGTAGCGGTTTTCTATCCCCGCGCTACTGCTGTATCTTTCATCATTTTCCCCGTTCCCTGCCCCATTTCACGTTTCAGTTTATAGTTTATAAACTGCAGCTTCACATGTATCAGCTAACAATATCATTAACCACAATACCATATAGTCATACAATAGCATAAAGCATTATAGATACATGAGAGCGGCGTTTTGACTCCTAGGTGCATATGCACCCATTATCGAAATACACATTTCGAAAAATTAAAAAATTCGGAACAAAAATCCCACGTGTATATCCGGACATTTTATATGCGTTCACAAGGTTTTGGTGAAAAACGACGTTTTTTGTGGCTTGTGTAAGAAAATAAAGAAATGCCTCATGAATAGTTAGAATGAAGCATCAGAAATTGTCTTTTTTTACACAAGCCACAAAAAAGGTCGTTTTTGACTGAAACCTTGTGCACGCACATAAAATGTCCGGATATACACGCGAGATTTTTGTTCTGAATTTTTGTTCCAAAGGCAATTACCGCTCATACATAGTAAACATGCATCCTCACATGAATATAACATATATGATAAGAAGTACTAGCTAGGTAGTCTACCAGCCACACATATATAACAGTTGTACTAGGTATATATAGTCAGACAACCACACACATATGTAGTTCTAGATGATATCAACGACGATCATCATCCTTAAGCCTGGGCGCTGGGTGTTCCTGATAGTAATTAGGATGGCCTGTCCAACACGAAGATTCTTGCCAACGAGGAATCTCTTCCACCCAACGGAGTTTAAGTGTGTGCGACCGTCCGTGTCCACACCGTAAGTACAGGTGATGACGGAGCCCCTTGCGGTAAGGCGTAGTCCAGCTGAGCCTTCTTCATCAGGCTCGATACCACAACTCACAGATAGGCTCTTTGGCAATTTCTGATTAAGAAAAACATATCAATTAATAAGTAGCCTCATACATACTCTTGCAAATATATTTATACTAAGTATAGATTTCTACACTATCAAAAGACACAGTACTACACATTTCTACTAAGCATAAATTCTACACTATTGATAGTTCCTTGGATTTTACACTAATAAGCATGTGATCAGACTCTACACTAAAACATATCACCGGATTCACTAAGCATATCATCGGATAATTTGCATTTGTAAGTATAACAATAAAGCATATCATCGGATTCACTAAGCATATCAAATTACTACAGTTAGTATAACATACCATATCATGCCGATCGACCATGGTACTTGTCAGGCGGGTCACGAATGGCACCCCGACAAAGTCATCACATGGCGGAATTATGTCCCATAGGTTGCACACCTCCTCCTCGCTCAGCCTCATTCTTTGAGCTACATGGCTTCATGAAGTGGGTCCTCATCATCTTCATCAAGAGGGTCCTCATCATCTTCATCATCTTCCACCTTGTTGATATAAATGATAGCCAGCTTGGGTCTTTTTGCTCTGAAGGAGAAGCTGATCAACTCACCACCAGTAACCCGCATGCGAGCAAGGAAATGGGCCCATCCGTCTCCTCTAATCTGCGATATATTGCGTCATTTCTCGACCTCCATAGTGTAGGGCCCCCTAGGAGCCTCAAAGGTCACGCTGTCTCCTGTCAGCTTGTTGAATTTCAACCTCACATTGCATGGGACGATATGTGTAAAAAAAGCAAAATGACACAGTGCAGTAATGCCAACACTAAAAACAAAATAGTTGTTACATTTCATATAATTTCTTACCGCCGCATGACGAAAACTCGGTTGGAAGTAGATGTTGAACAACTTGCCAATTGCAAGGCTGCCGGCGCACCTTGACTTACACAGTCGACATGGTGGTGGTGGTGGTGGCGCCATTTTCCTAAATCCATATGAGCAAAGGATTAACAATCCACTTCACAGGAAAGAAAAACAGTAGCATGTGATATTTTTGGTTCTTCTTTAGTTATATTTTCATAGTGGAACTCGATCCCAAAAAGTAAACAACAAGCTCTCAATTAACTTACTAAATGCCAAATGCCAAATCAGCTAGCAGACAAATGCCAATTCAGCCAACAAGACTCACAGCCAACAAGTTCTCAATTAGCTTACTAACACCTTCTAGAATAAAACCAACAGCTAGCATGCAAATGCCAAATCTTGTGTATATATCACCGATCTCTAGATGAAGAGATTCTTCCGCGAGAAGCAATTTGATGGCCAAATCTTTTGTATATATCACCAATTATAAGCCGAAAAAACTTTTCACAAATATCTACCAAATCAGGGTACCACATACCAACACATTTCATCTAATTTGGCCCCTATTGCCTAAAATAACTAATTAAAAAAACAAGTGGCAAATTTAATTGGGATTAACTTAGCACTTGCAAACCAAATACTTGTATCAAAACCAATATCTAGCAAAGCATTTCAACTAAATTGGCACCTACATTTTGCCAAAAAATAACTTATTACAGAAAAACAAAAGCATCTAGCTATCATGTACAGAAAAAATAACAATAAAAGGGTGCGTTTCTTTCCAAGCATCTAGCTAGGTTGTGCCAAATCTTCAGACGTAATGAACTACACCTCACTACGCCGCTGCCTATCCATCTGAAATTCGTAA
>NC_057803.1:711056324-711120103 GCF_018294505.1 Triticum aestivum
TTCCTACGAGAGGGGGTGACGACAGCGGCCGACGAGGGGATATAGGTCTATCGGCCAAAGGCGCCCGACCAGAGCTTGTGGGTCAGTGCCAAAGTGGGCGGCGAGAGGGTGGAGGAGCAGCGGAGGGGGGCGAGAGGGGGGGAGGACCATTACCTGCGGCGGTGGTGGCGGTGGAGCGCGGTGGCGGAGGAGAAACCCTAACCGCAGCTGCCAGCGTCGGGAGGAGGGGAACAATTGAAAGAGATGAGGGTGCGGGGGGTCGACCCGCGGGTTTTATTTTGCTATAGCAGTAGCGCTGGACCGGGAAGCGCGCTACTGCTAAGCCAAATAGCAGTAGCGCTTTGTCCTAGAAAAACGCTACTGCTGAGGCTAAGCATGTAAAAAACATCAAAAATATACATTGGTCATCATTGTTCTTTTTTGTGTAGAATCTAAATAGTCAACATGATTCCTCATCTATATAGGTACAGGTGAAGATTCATATTGCAGCCAAAAATCCTACACATACAGTTCAATGAAGACCAAGTGCTCGTGATAGTTTGAGAAGAGGGGATGATACTTAGCAGCAGCGAGTGTTGGAGAAATGCGCTACTACTAAGTATGTTAGCAGTAGTGCGTCCTTGAAAAGGACGCTACTACTATACCTAGTATGGAGGCAACGCCCTGGCAATCGTAGTAGTAGCACTCTTTTCAACAAGCACGCTACTGCTACTGGGTTGTTAGTAGCGCGATCTTCTTTAGTGTGCTACTGCTAATTAGCAGTAGCGTTTGTTTTTAAACCATGTTGCTTGTAAGATTCTGTGTATAAGGTTTTCTCTAGTAGTGCTAACTCATGGTTGCTTTTGCTTGGGTTGAGATGGAGAATCCTCCTCCTCATCTCCTTCTTCATTGATGTTGGCGTTGGTGTTCTCTTGTCTAGGTGGAGACGGAGGTTGAGGTGGATCATCTTGTTGCACTTCCTCATTTTCATCGTCTTGATGTGTTCCACTTGTGGATGCCTCTGTGTCAACTTGTTATTCACCTTGATGTGAAGTTGGGGCTTCCACTTGGGTAGATGATGTACTCTCCTTGACTTCCACAGGACGAATCTTGCCAATAGATAAATCTTGGATTGCTTCTGAAGGTTCTTGATCTCCTACATCAATTTGCAATTGCTCTACTTGCGAGCCGTTAGTCTCATCAAAATTCACATCTACCATCTCTTCAACTTTTCAAGTGAAGTTGTCATAGACACGGTAAGTGTGAGAGTTCGATCCGTAACTGAGTAGGAAACCTTCATGGTATTTAGGAGCAAATTTTGAACAATGATGCTTATCAAGGATGTAACATTTTGAGCCAAATATTCGAAAGTATCCAACTTGTGGTTTGTTACGTGTGAGTAGTTCATACATCGTATTTCCAAGAAGCTTGTGAAGATAGAGTCGGTTTGTTGCATGACAAGCTATCTCAAGCGATTCGCCCAAAAATGTCTTGGCGTCTTGTATTCATCAAGCATTGTCCTTGCCATCTCAATAAGAGTTCGGTTCTTCCTCTCAACAAATCCATTTTGTTTAGGTGTGTACATAGCCGAGAGCTCATGTGAGATGCCTTCCTCATCAAGAAAAGTATCCACATTTGCGTTCTTGAACTCCGTCTCATTGTCACTTCGAACCTTCTTAATCTTCACTTCAAATTGATTTTGGGCCTTTCTTGCGAAGTTCTTGAAGATCTTTTGTACCCTCCATTTATCATCGAGAAAGAACACCAACATAAATCTGTAAAAATCATCAAAATGACCAAACCGAAAGAGTTAGCACCAAGACTCTTGTAGGAGTTGGGCCAAAGATCCATGTGAAGTAGCTCAAGTGGTCTTCGTGTGGTCATGATGTTCTTCACGGGATGACTCCCTCCAACTTGTTTTCCTGCTTGACAAGCACTATGCTATGTCTTGATCTTGCGTTGGTTTTCCTTGAAGAGGAAAGGGTGATGCAGCAAAGTAGCATAAGTATTTCCCTCGGTCTTTGAGAACCAAGGTATCAATCCAGTAGGAGGCTCCTCAAAAGTCCCATGCACCTACACAAACAAACAAGAACCTCACACCCAACGTAATAAAGGGGTTGTCAATCCCTTCACGGCCATTTGCGAAAGTGAGATATGATAGAGATAATATAATAAGATAAATATTTTTGATATTTTTATGATATAGATTGGAAAGTAAAAGATGCAAATAAAAGTAGATGGTAAACTTATATGATAAAAGATAGACCTGGGGGCCATAGGTTTCACTAGTGGCTTCTCTCAAGATAGCATAAGTATTACAGTGGGTGAACAAATTACTATCGAGCAATTGATAGAAAAGCACATAGTTATGAGATTATCTAGGCATGATCATGTATATAGGCATCACGTCCGTGAATAGTAGATCGAAACGATTCTGCATCTACTACTATTACTCCACACATCGACCGACTCCTGCCTGCATCTAGAGTATTAAGTTCATGAAGAACAGAGTAACGCATTAAAAAAGATGACATAATGTAGAGGGATAAACTCATGCAATATGATATAAACCCCATCTTTTTATCCTCGATGGCAACAATACAATACGTGCCTTGCTGCCCCATGCTGTCACTGGGAAAGGACACCGCAAGATTGGACCCAAAGCTAACCACTTCTCCCATTGCAAGAAAGATCAATCTAGTAGGCCAAACCAAACTGATAATTCGAAGAGACTTGCAAAGATAACTTAATCACACATAAAAGAATTCAGAGGAGATTCAAATATTTCTCATAGATAAACTTGATCATAAACCCACAATTCATCGGATCTCGACAAACACACCGCAAAAAGAGTTACATCGAATAGATCTCCAAGAAGATCAAGGAGAACTTTGTATTGACATTCAAAGAGAGAGAAGAATCCATCAAGCTAATAACCATGGACCCGAAGGCCTGTAGTAAACTACTCACAACTCATCAGAGAGGCCTTGGAGATGATGTAGAGGCCCTCCGTGGTTGATTCCCCCTCCGGCGGAGCGCCGGCGAAGGCTCCAAGATGGGATCTTGCGGATACAGAAGGTTGCGGCGGTGGAATTAGGTTTTCGTGGTGCTCCTAGATGTTTTTGGGGTACGTGGGTATATATAGGAAGAAGAAGTAGGTCGGTGGACGCTTGAGGCGCCCACGAGGGTGGGGGGTGTGCCCACCCCTAGGGGGCGCGCCGGGCACCCTCGTGGCCGCCTCCTCTGTTGCTTGACGTCCACTCCAAGTCCCCTGTGTTTGTTCCAAAAAGATCGCTCCCGAAGGTTTCATTCCGTTTGGACTCAGTTTGATATTCCTTTTCTTCAAAACACTGAAATAGGCAAAAAAACAACAATTCGGGCTGGGCCTCCGGTTAGTAGGTTAGTCCAAAAATGATATAAAAGTGTAAAGTAAAGCCCATAAACATCCAAAACAGGTAATATAATAGCATGGAACAATAAAAAATTACAGATACGTTGGAGACGTATCAATCATCCCCAAGTTTAATTCCTGCTTGTCCTCTAGTAGGTAAATGATAAAACAGAATTTTTGATGTGGAATGCTACCTAGCATAATTCTCAATGTAATTTTCTTTATTGTGGCATGATTGTTCAGATCCAAATGATTCAAGATAAAAGCTTATAAAACATAAACATAATAATACTTGAAGCATAATAACAATTAATCATGTCTTATCAAAATAGCATAGCCAAAGAAAGCTTATCCCTACAAAATCATATAGTTAGGCCATGCTTCATTTTCATTACACAAAATACTCCCATCATGCACAACCCTGATGACGAGACGAGCAATTGGTTCATACTTTTTAACGCTTACGCAATACATGAGCGCAAGCCATGGACATAGCACTATGGTGGTATATGGTGGTGGTTGTGAAGACAAAAAGGGAGAAGATAGTCTCACATCAACTAGGCGTATCAACGGGCTATGGAGATGCCCATTAATAGATATCAATGTGAGTGAGTAGGGATTTCCATGAAACGGATGCACTAGAGCTATAAATATATGAAAGCTCAACAAAAGAAACTAAGTGGGTGTGCATCCAACTTGCTTGCTCACGAAGACCTAGGGCATTTTTGAGGAAGCCCGTCATTGGAATATACAAGGCAAGTTCTATAATGAAAAATTCCCACTAGTATATGAAAGTGACAATATAGAAGACTCTCTATCATGAAGATCATGGTGCTACTTTGAAGCACAAGTGTGGAAAAGAGATAGTAGCATTGTCCCTTCTCTCTTTTCTCTCTTTTCATTTTTTTATTTGGTGGGCTTCTTTGGCCTCTTTTTTATGGGCTTCTTTGGCCTCTTTTATTTTTATAAAGTCCGAAGTCTCATCCCGACTTGTGGGGGAATCATAGTGTTCATCATGCTTTCCTCACTTGGGATAATGCTCTAATAATGAAGATCATCACACTTTTATTGATTTACAACTCAAGAATTACAACTCAATACTTAGAACAAAATATGGCTCTATGTGAATGCCTTCGGCGGTGTACCGGGATATGCAATGAATCAAGAGTGACATGTATGAAAAATTATGAAGGTGGCCTTGCCGCAAATACGATGTCAACTACATGATCATGCAAATAGCAATATGATAATGATGGAGTGTGTCATAATAAACAGAACGGTGGAAAGTTGCATGGCAATATATCTCGGAATGGCTATGGAAATGCCATAATAGGTAGGTATGGTGGCTGTTTTGAGGAAGGTAGATAATGGGTGCTTCTGATGTTTTCGGGGTATATGGGTATATATAGGAGGAAGAAGTACGTCGGTGGATGATCGAGGGGCCCATGAGGGTGGGGGGCGCGCCCACTTGTAGGGGGCGCGCCGGGCACCCTCGTGGCCGCCTCGCTTGTTTCTTGACTTCCACTCCAAGTCCTCTGGATCATGTTTGTTCCAAAAAGATCGCTCCCGAAGGTTTCATTCCGTTTGGACTCCGTTTGATATTCCTTTTCTTCGAAACACTAAAATAGGCAAAAAACAGCAATTCGGGCTGGGCCTCCGGTTAGTAGGTTAGTCTAAAAAATGATATAAAAGTGTAAAGTAAAGCCCATAAACATCCAAAACGGGTAATATAATAGCATGGAACAATCAAAAATTATAGATACGTTGGAGACGCATCAAGCATCCCCAAGCTTAATTCCTACTCGTCCTCGAGTAGGTAAATGATAAAAATTGAATTTTGATGTGGAATGCTACCTAGCATAATTCTCAATGTAATTTTCTTTAATGTGCCATGAATGTTCAGATCCAAATTATTCAAAATAAAAGTTCATATTGACATAAGAAATAGTAATACTTCAAGCATACTAATCAAAGCAATCATGTCTTCTCAAAATAACATGGCTAAATAAAGTTATCCCTACAAAATCATATAGTCTTGCTGTTGCTCTATCTTCATAACACAAAGTATTTAATCATGCACAACCCCGATGACAAGCCAATCAATTGTTTCATACTTTAGTAATCTCAAACTTTTTCAACTTTCACGCAATACATGAGCGTGAGCCATGGACATAGTACTATATGTGGAATAGAATGGTGGTTTTGGAGAAGACAAAAAAGGAGAAGATAGTCTCACATCAACTAGGCGTATCAATGGGCTATGGATATGCCCATTAATAGATATCAATGTGAGTGAGTAGGGATTGCCATGCAACGGATGCACTAGAGCTATAAATGTATGAAAGCTCAACAAAAGAAACTACGTGGGTGTGCATCCAACTCGCTTGCTCACGAAGACCTAGGGCATTTTGAGGAAGCCCATCATTGGAATATACAAGCCAAGTTCTATAATGAAAAATTCCCACTAGTATATGAAAGTGACAACATAGGAGACTCTCTATCATAAAGATCATGGTGCTACTTTGA
The DNA here is from genome assembly GCF_018294505.1 of Triticum aestivum. Taxonomy (NCBI): domain Eukaryota; kingdom Viridiplantae; phylum Streptophyta; class Magnoliopsida; order Poales; family Poaceae; genus Triticum; species Triticum aestivum. The sequence goes on from NC_057803.1 coordinate 711,062,221, forward strand.
AGCACAAGTGTGGTAAAAAGGATAGTAGCATTGTCCCTTCTCTCTTTTTTTCTCATTTTTTTATTTGGCCTTTCTCTTTTTTTGGCCTTTCTCTTTTTTTATTTGGTGGGCTCTTTGGTCTCTTTTTTTATAAAGTCCGAAGTCTCATCCCGACTTGTGGGGGAATCATAGTCTCCATCATCCTTTCCTCACTTTGGACAATGCTCTAATAATGAAGATCATCACACTTTTATTTACTTACAACTCAAGATTACAACTCGATACTTAGAACAAGATATGACTCTATATGAATGCCTCCGGCAGTGTACCGGGATATGCAATGAATCAAGAGTGACATGTGTGGAATTATGAAGGTGGCTTTGCCACAAATACGATGTCAACTACATGATCATGCAATGAGCAATATGACAATGATGATGCGTGTCATATAAACGGAACGGTGGAAAGTTGCATGGCAATATATCTCGGAATGGCTATGGAAATGCCATAATAGGTAGTTTGGTGGCTGTTTTGAGGAAGGTATATGGTGGGTGTATGGTACCGGTGAAAGTTGCGTGGCACAAGAGAGGCTAGCAATGGTGGAAGGGTGAGAATGCGTATAATCCATGGACTCAACATTGGTCATAAAGAACTTATATACTTATTGCAAAAATCTACAAGCCATTGAAAAGAAAGTACTATGCGCATGCTCCTAGGGGGATATTTTGGTAGGAAAAGACCATCGCTCGTCCTTGACCGCCACTCATAAGGAAGACAATCAATAAATAAAATTGTGCTCCAACTTCATCACAAAGCGGTTCACCATACGTGCATGCTACAAGAATCACAAACTTCAACACAAGTATTCTTTAAATTCATGATCACCCAACTAGCATGACTCTAATATTACCACCTCTATATCTCAAAACAATTATCAAGTATCAAATTGATCATAGCATCCAATTCACTTTCTATGATAGTTTTTATTATACCCAACTTGGATGCCCGTCACTCCAGGACCAATTTTATAACCATAGCAAATACCATGCTGTTCTAAGAGACTCTCAAAATAATATAAGTGAAGCATGAGAGATTAACAATTTCTACAAAATTAAGCCACTGCCATGCTCTAAAAGATATAAGTGAAGCACTAGAGCAAAGATTATCTACCTCAAAAGATATAAGTGAAGCACATTGAGTATACTAATAAATTCCAATCAAGTGGGTTTCTCCCAAAAGGTGTGTACAGCAAGGATGATTGTGTCAATCTAAAAAAAGCAAATACAAATATCATACAAGACGCTCCAAGCAAAACACATATCATGTGGCGAATAAAAATATAGCTCCAAGTAAATTTACCGATAGACGAAGACGAAAGAGGGGATGCCTTCCGGGGCATCCCCAAGCTCAGGCTTTTGGTTATCCTTGAATATCTTGGGGTGCCATGGGAATCCTCAAGCTTAGGCTCTTGCCACTCCTTATTCCATAGTCCATCAAATCTTTATCGAAAACTTCAAAACTTCACAACACAAGACTCAACAGGAAATCTCATAAGCTCCGTTAGTGCAAGAAAGAAAAACCACCACATAAGGTACTGTAATGAACTCATTCTTTATTTATATTGGTGTTAAACCTACTGTATTCCAACTTCTCTATGATTTATACCCACCGATACTAGCCATAGATGCATCAAAATAAGCAAACAACACACGGAAAACAGAATCTGTCAAAAACAGAACAGTCTGTAGCAATCTGTAACTTTCGAGTACTTCTGGAACTCTAAAAGTCCTATCAAAATAGGAAGTCCTGGGAAATTTCTCTATTGATCTACAGAAAAAAGAATCAACGCAAAATCACGTTTCTGTGAATTACTAAAATTATTTTCATGCGCGCAAAAGTTTCTGTTTTTCAGCAGAATCAAATTAACTATCACCGTAGGTTATCCTATAGGTTCTACTTGGCACAAACACTAATTAAAACATAAAAACACATCTAAACAGAAGCAAGATGAAATATTTATTACTAAACAGAAACAAAAAGCAAGAAACAAAAATAAAATTGGGTTGCCTATTAACTAGCGCTATTGTTTAACACCCCTAGCTAGGCATAAAAGCGAGGATAGATCTAAGTAGTGACATAATAATAAGATAGATCACGAAAACTCATCTCATATTCTCTATGTTCAGCAGCAAGTTTTCTTTGAGGCAAACAAAAGTAATCAAAAGGGTTAAATTTAATGGGACAAAAGTCCCCAAGTTCAATCTCAGGAGGTATGGGTTCCTCCTTGGGCCCTTCATATTGCACAACCAATTCATCATTATAAACATTCTTTTGACAGAACCTCTTGAGTCTACACTCAAGAGAATATCCTAGCTCATTATTTTGAATAGCAAAATCATTATTGAGTTCAGAAATTTTATCAATTAGAACAGTGGTAGGAACCTTTTTTCTAAGGTTTTCATTAAAAGCAATATAGTCCAAAGATTGGAAACGCATTATTTCCTCTTGATCGAAGAGGACCGCCTCTATGGGAGGACGGCCGGTGTCCATCCTATAGTGCACAAAAATTTCTTTGGCTTCTTTTATTATAAATCTAAACTCATGTGCCAAAAAGATAGTAGCTTCACGCTCAACAGAAGAATGCTCAATATTAGAAAATTCTAGGAAAATTCTTTGTCTGCAAGGATGCATGTGCATAAACTGTCTTTCAAGTTCAACTATAAGCATGGCGATAGCATCCGCAAGACTAATAGTTCTATGCAAGATAGAACTACCCATAGAAGGTAAAGCACCGGCACAAGTAAAGAAATCTTGAATAACCCCTTTTCCAATAATATTACCACTACCGATTCGAAACTTTTTAGTATGCAAGATAGGGGATTCTTCAGCAGGAGCATCAGAATTTTCCATGTTATCATTATTGTCCATATCAACGATAATCTCCCCAATTTCAGACATAACGGTAGAAGAAGCGAGGAGAAAGAGAAAGATGGAGGCAATGGAAAGAGAGGGCGAATAAAACGGCAAGGGTGAACTGGGAGAGAGGAAAACGAGAGACAAATGGCAAATAATGTAATGCGAGGGAGATGAGTTTGTGATGTGTACTTGGTATGTCTTGACTTGAGCGAAGACCTCCCCGGCAATGGCGCCAGAAATCCTTCTTGCTAATTCTTGAGCTTGCGTTGGTTTTCCTTGAAGAGGAAAGGGTGATGCAACAAAGTAGCGTAAGTATTTCCCTTAGTTTTTGAGAACCAAGAGGTATCAATCCAGTAGGAGGCTCCTCAAAAGTCCCACACACCTACACAAACAAACAAGAACCTCGCAACCAACGCAATAAAGGGGTTGTCAATCCCTTCACGGCCACTTGCGAAAGTGAGATCTGATAGAGATAATATGATCAGATAAATATTTTTGGTATTTTTATGATATAGATTGGAAAGTAAAAGATGCAAATAAAAGTAGATGGTAAACTTATATGATAAAAGATAGACCCGGGGGCCATAGGTTTCACTAGTGGATTCTCTCAGGATAGCATAAGTATTACGGTGGGTGAACAAATTACTGTCGAGCAATTGATAGAAAAGCGCATAGTTATGAGATTATCTAGGCATGATCATGTATATAGGCATCACGTCCATGACTCGTAGATCGAAACGATTCTGCACCTACTACTATTACTCCACACATTTACTGACTCCTGCCTACATCTAGAGTACTAAGTTCATGAAGAACATAGTAACACATTAAGAAAGATGACATGATGTGGAGGGATAAATGAAGGAAATATGCCCTAGAGGCAATAATAAAGTTATTCTCTATTTCCTTATTTCATGATAAATGTTTATTATTCATGCTAGAATTGTATTAACCGGAAGCATAATACATGTGTGAATATATAGACAAACATAGTGTCACTAGTATGCCTCTACTTGATTAGCTCATTGAATCAAAGATGGTTAAGTTTCCTAGGCATAGACATGTGTTGTCATTTAATTAACGGGATCACATCATTAGGAGAATGATGTGATTGACTTGACCCATTCCGTTAGCTGATCGTTTAGTATGTTGCTATTGCTTTTCTTCATGCCTTATACATGTTCCTATGAATATGAGATTATGCAACTCTCGTTTACCAGAGGAACACTTTGTGTGCTACCAAACGTAACAACATAACTGGGTGATTATAAAGGAGCTCTACAGGTGTCTCCGAAGGTACTTGTTGAGTTGGCATATTTCGAGATTAGGATTTGTCACTCCGATTGTCGGAGTGGTATCTCTGGGCCCTCTCGGTAATGCACATCACTATAAGCCTTGCAAGCAATGTGACTAATGAGTTAGTTGCGGGATGATGCATTACAGAACGAGTAAAGAGACTTGCTGGTAATGAGGTTGAACTAGGTATCGAGATACCGACGATCGAATCTCGGGCAAGTAACATACCGATGACAAAGGGAACACACGTATGTTGTTATGCGGTTCGACCGATAAAGATCTTCATAGAATATGTAGGAGCCAATATGGGCATCCAGGTTCCTTTATTGGTTATTGACCAGAGAATTGTCTCGGTCATGTCTACATAGTTCTTGAACCCGTAGGGTCCGCATGCTTAACGTTCGTTGACGATATAGTATTATATGAGTTATGTATGTTGGCAGGGGCGGAGCCAGGATTTTGGTATAGGGGGGGGCAAGTCAAGTTCATAACTTCTTTTCTAGACCGAAAAGATAACTATCATCATACCATAATATGCGACATGGATACAGTTGTATGAGTTTGAATCTACCTCTACCATTGCCAATAAGATGACATAATGTTAATAATGAAGAGAACTTACCTGCTAATATTTTTTGACGTATATGATCATGCAATGCCAAAGAAAGTCTCCCAGTTGGCGCTTAAAAGATAGATTGATATTTAGAGTGTTTAGGGGCACTTCCTAGCTGATATGGTCTCTTAGATATATAAAAATATCGAGATTTATCTTGCTTCTCCGGTGGCACCACCCAATTTGACATGTTTTTGCTTGTTCTCCAACATTAGCCATGTCCGTCATATCCTGATCGTTAGTGTCAATTGGATCAGGATTTGTAACTTGCACATCAACCTCATTAATAATTTTAGTAGGATGAGAATTTGAAGCAACAGGCTTAAAAATGAATTAATCTTACTGGTGTTTTGCTCCTCATAGCTGCCAAATTGTAGTCTCGCAGTAAGCTACTGTATATTGTACAAGTTGGACATAGCAAAAATTTGCATCACAAATAAGAACTAATGCAAGATAACTTGCATGATGATCATGATAATTTTTAGGACACGTACAAGATAGAAATTCTTCATAGAATCATAGAATCATAGCATCACAAATCACAAAACCAAAACAAATAAACAACACAAATCTCGTGTATAAGTTCAACAATGATACAAGACGAGGAATTAGGGATTTAGATTAGTAGATGCATGGTGTGATGTACTGATGTGTCCAACCTTGGGTTCTTGGCTACTTCCCGCTGGTTGGATCCGGATGATTTGACAACTGAAGGAGGCTGCGTCGCGCCGTCGCGGTATGAATAGGATCGGCAGAAGCAGGGCAGGGAGAGCGAGTAGAGGCGGCCGGGCGTGCGAGGGCAAGGAACGGCAGCGACTAATTTCGCGTACTAACCAACGTAGAGGCCAATCACACGTGAGAACCCAACGCCCAGGAGGCCAGGAGACTAGAGGCAATCGGCCAATCTGGCCACTAGTGGGCTTCACATGGGCCTTTTCCTTTGTTTCTAAAATTAGGGGGGGCCGAGTATGTATAAACCTGAGGAATATGTGCGTTCCGATCGGTAATTACGTTGCATCGCTCGATCGTTAGGGGGGGCCAGGCCCCTGCTCGCCCCCCCTTGGCTCCGCCACTGTATGTTGGTGACTGAATGTTGTTCGAAGTCCCGGATGAGATCACGGACATGACGAGGAACTCCGGAATGGTCCAGAGATGAAGTTTAATATATGGGATAATGTTTTTTGGTCTCTGGAAGGGTTCCAGAATTCACCGGGAGGGGTTCCGGATGTTTCCCGAAATGTTTGGGTACGAGAACACGTTATTTGGGCCAAAGTGGAAAGCCCACAAGGTTTTTGGAAAGCGCAAAAGGAAGTTTTGTGGAGTCCAGGGGCCAGACGCCAGGGTCTCTGGCGTCTGGGTCCAGACGCCGGGAACCCTGGCGTCTGGCCCTAGAGTCCGAGAAGGACTCTTGCCTTTCGAGTGAAACCAACTTTGTGGAGGCTTTTACTCCAAGTTTCGACCTCAAGGCTCAACATATAAATAGAGGGGCAGGGCTAGCACCAAAGACACATCAAGAAACACCAAGCCATGTGCCAGAAACCCCGTCCCCTCTAGTTTATCCTCCGTCATAGTTTTCGTAGTGCTTAGGCAAAGCCCTGCGGAGATTGTTCTTCACCAACACCGTCACCACGCCGTCGTGCTGCCGGAACTCATCTACTACTTCGCCCGTCTTGCTGGATCAAGAAGGCGAGGACGTCATCGAGCTGAACGTGTGCAGAACTCGGAGGTACCGTGCGTTCGGTACTTGGATCGGTCGGATCCTGAAGACATACGACTGCATCAACCGCGTTGATAAACGCTTCCGCTTAGCGATCTTCAAGGGTATGAAGATACACTCCCCCTCTCGTTGATATGCATCACCATGATCTTGTGTGTGCGTAGGAAATTTTTGAAGTTACTACGTTCCCCAACAATAAACTCATGCAATATGATATAAATCCCATCTTTTTATCCTCGATGGCAACAATACAATACGTGCCTTGCTGCCCCTGCTGTCACTGGGAAAGGACACCGCAAGATTGAACCCAAAGCTAAGCACTTCTCCCATTGCAAGAAAGATCAATCTAGTATGCCAAACCAAACTGATAATTCAAAGAGACTTGCAAAGATAACTTAACCACACATAAAAGAATTCAGAGGAGATTCAAATATTTCTCATAGATAAACTTGATCATAAACCCAAAATTCATCGGATCTCGACAAACACACCGCAAAAAGAGTTACATCGAATAGATCTCCAAGAAGATCGAGGAGAACTTTGTATTGAGATTGAAAGAGAGAGAAGAAGCCATCTAGCTAATACCTATGGACCCGAATGTCTGTGGTAAACTACTAACAACTCATCGGAGAGGCCTTGGAGATGATGTAGAGGCCCTCCGTGGTCGATTCCCCCTCCGGCGGAGCGCCGACGAAGGCTCCAAGATGGGATCTCGCGGATACAGAAGGTTGCGGCGGTGGAATTAGGTTTTCGTGGTGCTCCTGGGTGTTTTTGGGGTACGTGGGTATATATAGGAAGAAGAAGTAGGTCGGTGGACGCTCGAGGGGCCGACGAGGGTGGGGGGTGCGCCCACCCCTAGGGTGCGCGCCGGGCACCCTCGTGGCCACCTCCTCTGTTGCTTGACTTCCACTCCAAGTCCCCTGGATTGCGTTTGTTCCAAAAAGATCACTCCCGAAGGTTTCATTCCGTTTGGACTCCGTTTGATATTGCTTTTCTTCCAAACACTGAAATAGCCAAAAAAACAGCAATTTGGGCTGGGCCTCCGGTTAGTAGGTTAGTCCCAAAAATGATATAGAAGTGTAAAGTAAAGCCCATAAACATCCAAAACGGGTAATATAATAGCATGGAACAATCAAAAATTATAGATACGTTGGAGACGTATCACACTACAAAATCGATCCTTATCAAATATAACATCTTTTAAACCAAGGATATGATCGCCTTCAACAAGTTTATCAAGATTACACATACCAACATGTCCTGAACTTCTATGTCATAACCAACCTTTAGAAGATTTAGCAATTAAGCATGTACGGGGTTGAGCTATCTTAGTGAAATCAACAATGTAAAGATCACCACTATGAATACCGGTGAAGACTGTCTCATCGAAACACTTGGCAATCTACTTCGGTAAATAGAACATTGAATCCAAAATCAGCTAGTCTAGATACGGAAAGAAGATTGTAGACAAGAGATTCAACAAGCATAACATTTTGAATGGAGCTATCATTGGATATGGCTACCTTACCAAGGCAAGTACCTTACCCTTGGAGTTGTCTCCAAAAGTCACATACTTGCATGGACCATCATTCTTTGTCAGCTCATGGAACATCTCTCTATCTCCGGTCATGTGATTGGTACATCCACTATCAAAAGCCCATTCTTTTCCTCCGGCCATGTAACCTCGAAGATTCTCCATAAGACCTAGATTCCTTATATTCTGCTCAAATTCATAATCAAAATCTTTGTCTTCATCATAATAGCTGTCCTCAACATTGTCATCGTCAATATGCATATGATCATCACCTAGGGAAATGAATTCATTAGTTTCATGATAATGACAATGTTCACGTTTTTGAATTCTAATAGTTTCCATGTTGGTATTACTAGTGGTTTTAACATTTCCTTTGGCACGCATAAGATCACGAAGCTCAAACAAACATGCATCAAAGTTAGGATCATTAGAACTCATTTTTTGAAAGGAATTAGTCTTATGAAGAATTTGATCAAGATTCTTTAAGGAATAGTTTGGATATCGCTTTTATTAGTCATGTCATAGAGTGTAAGCACATTTAAAGTTTTTCATACGACGAAACACCATATCAGATAATACTCTAATGATAAGATTGTCGGTTCTAAGATTATGAAGCATGTCAATTTACTCTTCATGAGTCAGATGCAAGGGATCAATGGGAGGCACATAGGGTTATGAATGTACTTTCTCAAGTTAAATTCATCAAAGATATCAAGCATTTCATCCCTTTAGAAGTTATAATACTCGTCATTGAGAATAGGTACTCTACATCTAAGACTCCCCAAAGTAGACACATCCATCTCCCTCCAATTGTATTTAAACCAAGGTAAAGGAGACCAAAGGTCTAATACCAATTGAAGGATCGTGGAGATGGGTCTAGAGGGGTGTGAATAGACACTTAACAAGCAAAGTTGACAGTTTTTAAAATTCTCACGTTAATGCAACTTGGTGAGACCGGTTCAAGGGACTCAGTCGGACCGACATGTTCAACTTTATGTTGAGGTAGAGATTTAGCACAGATTAAAGCAATCAACCTACACATGCAATTCTAACAGTGTAGCAGCGGAAAGTAAATCATTGCACATGAAGGTAAAGGGAAAGGATTTGGAGAAGGCAAATGCAATGAAGATAGGGAGATTTTTGGCGTGGTTATGATAGGTGGTGCTATCGTACGTCCATGTTGATGGAGGCGTGAACCCACGAAGGGTAACGGCTGCGCAAGTTCATGGAGGGCTCCACCCACGAAGGGTCCACAAAGAAGCAACCTTGTCTATCCCACCATAGCCATCGCCCATGAAGGACTTGCCCCACTCCGGTAGATCTTCACGAAGTAGGCGATCTCCTTGCCCTTACAAACTCCTTGGTTCAACTCCACAATCTTGTCGGAGGCTCCCAAGTGACACCTAACCAATCTAGGAGACACCACTCTCCAAAAGGTAATAAACGGTGTGTTGATGATGAACCCCTTGCTCAAATGCTTCAAATGATAGTCTCCCCAACACTCGAACAACTCCTCACAGATTTGGCTATGGTGGAAGAAGAAGTTGAGTGGAAAGCAACTTGGGAAAGGCTAGAGAACAAGATTTATGTGGTAGGAATGGGTTATCTTGATCTCAACACATGAGCAGGTGGTTCTCTCTCAGAAAATGAGTAGTGGAAGTCTGGGCATGTTCTGATGGCTCTCTCACAAATGGAGATGGGGGTGCAGGGTTATATATATAGCCTCCACACAAAATCCAACCAATACAAGCATTTTACCCAACTCGGTGAGACCGATTCAGAGAAATCGGTCGGACCGATTCAGTTCAAAATGTGAACATTAGGAATCTCGGTGGGACTGACTGAAACATCTCGGTGTGACCAATGTGCTAGGGCTAGGGCAACACTGAGTCTCGGTGGCGCCGATTGTTCTAACTCGGTGAGACCGAAGTAAAACAGTTGGGCAACAGAGAGTTGGCAAGGCAAACTCGGTGGGATCGATTGCTATTTCGGTGAAACCAAAATAAATACAATATGCAACAGAGAGTTTGCACGTCCATCTCGGTGTGAGTGAAAGCCATATCGGTGTGACCGATCTGTCTAGGGTTTCTGGCAGTGGCTATGTCAACTGAACTAAGTGGCACCGTGATGACCCACAAGTGTAGGGTATCTATCGTAGTCCTTACGATAAGTAAGAGTGTCGAACCCAATGAGGAGCAGAAGGAAATGATAAGCGGTTTTTAGTAAGGTTTTCTCTGCAAGCACTGAAATAGTAGATGATAGATAGTTTTGTGATAAGATGAATAGTAACAAGCAAAAAGTAAATAAAGTAAATAAAGTGCAGCAAGGTGGCCCAATCCTTTATGTAGAAAAGGATAAGCCTGGACAAATTCTATAATGAGAAAGGAGCTCCCGAGGACACATTGGGAATTATCGTCAAGCTAGTTTCATCACGTTCGTAAGATTCGCATTCGGTACTTTGATAATTTGATATGTGGGTGGACCGACACTTGGGTACTGCCCTAACTTGGACAAGCATCCCACTTATGATTAACCCCTATTGCAAGCATCCGCAACTACAAAAAGGAGTATTAAGGTAAACCTAGCCACAACATTAAACATATGGGTCCATATCAACCCCTAATGAAGCAACGCATAAACTAGAGTTTAAGCTTCTGTCACTCTAGCAACCCATCATCTACTTATTACTTCCCTATGCCTTCCTCTAGGCCCAAATAATGGTGAAGTGTCATGTAGTCGACGTTCACATAACACCACTAGAGGAAAGACAACATACATCTCATCAAAATATCGAACGAATACCAAATTCACATGACTACTAATAGCAAGACTTCACCCATGTCCTCAGGAACAAACGTAACTACTCACAAAGCATATTCATGTTCATAATCATAGGAGTAATAATATGCATAAAGGATCTGAACATATGATCTTCCACCAAGTAAACCAATTAGCATCAACTACAAGGAGTAATCAACACTACTAGCAACCCAGAGGTACCAATTTGTGGTTTTGATACAAGATTGGATACAAGAGATGAACTAGGGTTTTGAGAGGAGATGGTGCTGGTGAAGATGTTGATGGAGATTGACCCCCTCCTGATGAGAGGATTGTTGGTGATGACGTTGGTGATGATTTCCCCCTCCCCGGCAGAACAGCTCCGCTAGAGCCCTAGATTGATTCCGCCAAGGTTCCGCCTCGTGGCGGTGGAGTTTCGTCCCGTAAGCTTGCCCACGATTTTTTCCAGGGGAAGGGTGATGATATAGTAGAAGATGGACGTCGGAGGCCCACCAGGGGGGCCAGGAGATAGGGGGCCACGCCCTACAGGGGGCGCGCCCCCTGTCTCCTGGACAGGGTGTGGCCCTCCTGGCCTATTTCTTTCTCTCATAAATTCTTAATAAATCCAAAAAGTTTTTTCATGGAGTTTCAGGACTTTTGGAGTTGTGCAGAATAGGTTTCCAACGTTTGCTACTTTTCCAGCCAGAATTCCAGCTATCGGCATTCCCCCTCTTCATGGTAAACCTTGTAAAATAAGGGAGAATAGCCATAAGTATTGAGATATAATGTGTAATGACAGCCCATAATGCAATACATATTGATATAAAAGCATGATGCAAAATGGACGTATCAACTCCCCCAAGCTAGACCTCGCTTGTCCTCAAGCGGAAGCCGAAATCGAAAAATATGTCCGCATGTTTAGAGATAGAGGTGTCGATAAAAATAAAATACGAACATGAGGGCATCATGATCATTCTAATAACAGCACAAATATAGATTTTGTCATATGATTTCCTATGTTCAAGTAATAAGCAATTCACAATGTCAAGTAAGGTTCATAAACTTCATTAGGAACTAACAAACTATAATCTCAGTCATTGAAGCAATTGCAATTTATCGTAACATCAGAAAGAGTCAACAATAGAGCTTTTCAACAAGCTCACATACTCAAGTATCTCGTAGTCTCCCATAATTGCTAACACTCCCGCAATACTTGCGGTTGTAGAGTTTCAGACGGACATTGAGAAAGATAGGGGCTTATTGTGTTGCCTCCCAATGTATTCACCTTTAGGTGATGTCAACAATAATAGCGTATGCCAACTTACATCCAATTGGATATATGTATCATGATCTTTCAAACACGAGGAGCTTGCCAAAGGATAAATGAAAAAGGGAAAGGTGAAGATCACCTTGACTCAAACATAAAGCAAAAACATAAAGTAAAAGATAGGCCCTTCGCAGAGGGAAGTAGAGGTTGTCATGCACTTTTAGGGTTGATGCACAAAATCTTAGTGCAAATGAACGTCACTTTATATTGCCCCTTGTATGTGGACCTTTATTATGCAATCCATCGCTTTTATTACTTCCACAACAAGTTCGTACAAAGCTTATTTTCTCTGCACTAATAAGTCATACATATTTAGAGAGCAATTTTTATTGCTTGCACCGATGACAACTTACTTGAAGGATCTTACTCAATACATAGGTAGGTATGGTGGACTCTCATGGCAAAACTGGGTTTGAGGATATTTGGAAGCACAAGTAGTATCTCTACTTGGTGCAAGGAATTTGGCTAGCAAGAGGGGGAAGGGCAAGCTCAACATGTTTGGAAGGTCAATGACAATATACTTTAACTGAGATGTCGGAAAACATAAACCATTACGTTGTCTTCCTTGTCCAACATCAACTCTTTTAGCATGTCATACTTAATGAGTGCTTCACAATCATAAAAGATGTCCAGGATAATATATTTATATGTGAACCCCTCTTTCCTTATCACTTCCTATTAATTGCAACGATGACCAAGGCTATGTTCATCAACTCTCAACAATTTTTATGCCTCATACTTTCTATGTGTGAAGTTATCACTATCCATAAGATCAATATGAACTATTTTTGTTCTTTCTACTTTCTCAAGATCATAGCAACATAGCAAAGCCCTTGACTCAACACTAATCTTTATTATAGATAGCACACAGACTCGCTTACATGAAGAGATCACAATGGAAAACTCAAAACTACTTGATATCAAAACTTCAATCTACTAGATCAAGATACTACTAAAAGGATCGAACTAAATAAAGCAGTAAAGATAGGAGTGTGATGGTGATACGATACCGGGGCACCTCCCCCAAGCTTGGCAATTGCCCAGGGGAGTGCCCTTACCCATGTGATTATTTCTTCGGAGGTGGTGAAGTGGGAGTTGTTGATGATGTAGGCTTGTCGTCCGTCTTCCAAGGCATAGGCTCTCCATCATAAAAGGATGATCGAGTCTCCGGGATCCTTAAATCTGCAGCCAAACTCATTCGCTTGAATCTATATTCATACTCATAGTTCTGGTTTTGCAGGTCATAAATCTAGGCTTGGAGGTGTTCGATTTTCTCTTGAAGCTTGAAGATGGTCTCCCCAATGACTTTGGCATCCAGCTTGTGGTTGTTGGTGAACTCCGTGATCATCATCTGGTTGGCGTTGAGCCCACGCTCCACCATCCCTTGACACTTGAAAACTTCTTGCTCCATGGCTTCGAGCTTTGTCTCAATGCTCCCGGTACGCCTTGGTCCCTCCACACCGCGGATGTGCATCACCCCCTCACGCATCTCAATGGTTTGAGGGTGATGCAGTAGCTCCGCGAGATAGGGGTTGATAACCCTCTCGAAAAACTTGTCCTTGGGAGCTCTTGGAGACGACATGATGCTCTAGATCTGAAACAGAAACAGCTCGAAACGAAAACATAGGATATTTGCGTGATACAGTGGTCAAAACCTTCGGGAGTATATATAATGAATTTTTACGGACAAAAATAAGTAACATACAAGAAAACGGAGTCTCGGAGGCACACGAGGTGCCCACGAGACGGGGGCGCACCCTACGGGGGGGGGGGGCTCCTCTCTCGTGGGAGCCTCGTGTCCCTTTTGTACTACTTCTTTCTTCCTAAAATTCTTAAATAATCCAAAACTGATAAAAAATGCCATTAGAGTTGTTTTGTAGTCGGTTTACTTACCGTACCACGTAACTATGCCTTTTCGGAGTCTGGAACATTCTGGATAGTGTCTCTTATGTATTCCTCAGGGGTTATGGTTTCAATAATATTAGTTTCAACATTGATAGGATTACCTGAAATATAATGTTTAATTCTTTGACCGTTAACCACCCTCAGATTTGTGCCTTCGAAGTTGTTGATTTTTATAGCAGCAGAACGATAGACCTCCTCGATAACGTAGGGACCTTCCCATTTTGAGAGAAGTTTTCCTGCAAAAAATCTTAAATGAGAGTTGAATAAAACACATAATCTCCTATGTTAAACTCACGCTTTTGTATCCTCTTATCATGCCAGCGTTTGACTTTTTCTTTGAAAAGCTTGGCATTCTCATATGCTTGGGTTCTCCATTCATCAAGTGAGCTAATATCAAACAACCTCTTCTCACCAGCAAGTTTGAAGTCATAATTGAGCTCTTTAATAGCCCAATATGCTTTATGTTCAAGTTCAAGAGGTAAATAACATGCTTTTGCATAAACCATCTTATATGGAGACATACCCATAGGGTTTTTGTATGCAGTTCTATAGGCCCATAATGCATCATCAAGTTTTTTGGACCAATTCTTTCTAGATCTATTCACAGTCTTTTGCAAAATTAATTTGAGCTCTCTATTGCTCAACTCTACTTGACCAATAGACTGCGGGTGATAAGGAGATGCGATTCTATGATTGACATCATACTTAGCAAGCATCTTACGGAAAGCACCATGAATAAAGTGTGAACCACCATCAGTCATAAGATATCTAGGGACTCCAAACCTCGGAAAAATAACTTCTTTAAGCATTTTAATAGAAGTGTTATGATCAACACTACTAGTTGGAATAACTTCTACCCACTTAATGACGTAATCAACAACAACTAAAATATGTGTATAACCATTGGAGGCAGGAAAAGGTCCCATATAATCAAAGCCCCAAACGTCAAACGCTTCAATAACAAGAGAATAATTCATAGGCATTTCTTGACGTGTACTAATGTTACCTATTCTTTGACATTCATCACAAGATAAGACAAACTTACGAGCATCTTTGAAGAGAGTAGGCCAATAAAAACCAGATTGTAGTACCTTGTGTGTAGTTCTATCTCCAGCGTGGTGTCCTCCATAAGATTCAGAGTGACACTTGCGTAGGATTTGTTCCTGTTCATGCTCAAGCACACAACGTCTAATAATACCATCTACTCCTTCCTTATAAAGGTGTGGATCATCCCAGAAGTAATGTCTTAAATCATAAAAGAACTTTTTCTTTTGCTGGTATGTGAAACTAGGCGGTATATATTTAGCAACAATGTAATTAGCATAATCAACATACCAAGGAGTAGTATGAGAAGCATTGACAACCGCTAATTGTTCATCAGGAAAACTAGCATTAATAGGGAGTGGGTCATCAAGGACATTCTCTAACCTAGACAAGTTGTCTGCAACGGGGTTCTCAGCTCCCTTTCTATCAATAATATGCAAGTCAAATTCTTGGAGCAAGAGAACCCATCTAATGAGTCTAGGCTTAGCATCTTTCTTTTCCATAAGATATTTAATAGCAGCATGATTAGTGTGAATAGTAACTTTGGAATCAACAATATAAGGTCTAAACTTATCACATGCAAACACAACTGCTAAGAACTCTTTCTCAGTAGTGGCATAATTTCTCTGGGCAGTATCAAGAGTCTTACTAGCATACTGGATAACATTCAATTTCTTATCGACTCTTTGCCCTAAAACAACACCTACAGTATAATCACTAGCATCGCACATAATTTCAAAAGGTAAATTCCAATCAGGTGGATGAACAATAGGTGCAGCGATCAAGGCTTTCTTAAGTGTTTAAAATGCTTCTACACAATCATCATCAAAGACAAAAGGAATATCTTTTTGCAATAAATTAGTCAGGGGCCTAGAGATTTTAGAAAAGTCTTTAATAAACCTCCTATAAAAGCCGACATGACCAAGGAAACTTCTTATACCTTTTATGTCCTTGGGACATGGCATCTTTTCAATAGCATCAACTTTGGCTTTATCAACTTCAATACCTCTCTCAGAGATCTTGTGCCCCAAGACAATGCCTTCGTTAACCATAAAGTGACAGTTTTCCCAATTCAGGACGAGACTAGTGTCTTCACATCTCTGCAAAATTCGATCAAGGTTGCTCAAACAATCATCAAAAGAGGATCCATAGATGGAGAAGTCATCCATGAATACCCCACAAATCTTTTCACAAAAATCAGAAAATATAGCCATCATGCATCTTCGAAAGGTAGCAGGTGCATTACATAAACCAAAAGGCATACGCCTATAAGAAAAAGTACCAAAAGGGCAAGTAAAAGTAATTTTTGATCGATCTCCTGCTAACACATGTATTTGAGAGAAGACAGAATAACCATCTAGAAAGCAAAAATGTGTGTGTTTGGATAGCCTTTCTAGCATTTGGTCAATAAAAGGTAAAGGGTAATGATCTTTCTTAGTAGCTTTATTTAACTTATGGAAATCAATTACCATCCTATAACCTGTAATAATTATTTGCGGGATCAATTCATCTTTATCATTAGGAACAACGGTAATACCTCCCTTTTTAGGGACACAATGGACATGGCTTACCCATTCACTATCAGCAACAGGATAAATAATACCTGCCTCAAGGAGTTTTAGAATCTCCTTTCTTACCACTTCCTTCATTTTGGGATTTAATCGTCTTTGAGGATCTCTAACTGGTTTGGCATCTTTCTCCACTGAAATTTTGTGTTGACATAATGTGGGACTAATGCCCTTAAGATCGTCCAGAGTATATCCAATAGCAGCTCGGTGCTTCTTCAGAGTTTTCAATAATCTTTCTTCTTCTTTCTCTGAAAGGTTAGCACTAATAATAACATGATATATTTCTTTTTCATCAAGATAAGCATACTTAAGATTATCAGGTAATGGTTTGAGTTCGAACATGGTATCACCCTTGGGTGGAGGGGGATCCCCAAGAATTTCAACGGGAAGGTTATGTTTTAGCATAGGTTCTTGTTTAAGGAACACTTCATCTATTTCTTCCCTCTCCTTCATAAACATATCGTTTTCATGGTCTAACAAATATTTGGATCAGTTGGAGGAATAGCAATGGAAGCAAGACCAATAATTTCATCCTTACTAGGTGGTTCCCTTTCACGAGGTTGTCTACTAAACTTAGCGAAATTAAACTCATGAGACATACCATCTATGCCAACAGTGACAATATTATTTTCACAATCAATCTTAGCACTAGCAGTATTCAAGAAGGGTCTACCAAAAATAATGGGACAAAAATTATCTTGTGGGGAACCAAGAACAAGAAAATCAGCAGGGTATTTAATCTTCCCACACAAGACTTCAACATCTCTAACAATCCCAATAGGTTTAATGGTGTCCCTATTAGCAAGCTTAATAGTAACATCAATGTCTTCTAATTCAACAGGTGCAATATCGTGCATAATTACTTTATAAAGATCATAAGGTATCGCATTAGCACTAGCACCCATATCACATAAGCCATGATAACAATGATCTTCTATTTTAACAGAAATAATAGGCGTGCCTACTATAGGTCTACGTGTCTTAGTATCGGGTCTAGCAATATTAGCAGTTTCACCCAAGAAAGAGATAACATGCCCATTTAAGTCCTCATCCAAGAGATCTTTAATCATAGCAATACCGGGTTCAACATTAATTTTCTCAGGAGGTGTATAGGTCCTAGTATTACTCTTACGAACAACAGTCGAAGCTTTAACATGATCTTTTATCCTAACAGGAAAAGGAGGTTTTTCAACATAAGCAGTAGGAACAATGGGATCACTATATGTAATAGTCTTTTCTTCGACTGTAATAGGTGTAACTACTTTCACTTCAGCAGGAGGATTATATTTAAACCATTTCTCTTTAGGGAGATCAACGTGAGTAGAAAAAGTTTCACAAAAAGTAGCTACTATCTCAGAGTCAAGTCCATACTTAGAGCTAAATCCACGGAAAGCATCGGTATCCATAAAAGATTTAACACAATCGAACTTAGGTGTCATACCTGACTCCTTATCGGAACCCCAATATTCAGAGTTGCATTTAATTCTTTCCAATAAGTCCCATTTGAAATCAATCGTCTTTAGCATATAGGAACCAGCACAGGAAGTATCGAGCAGGTTGCGATTATCAAGAGAAAGCCGAGCATAAAAATTCTGAATAATCATTTCCCGAGAGAGCTCATGATTGGGGCATGAATATAACATTGACTTAAGCCTCCCCCAAGCTTGAGCGATGCTTTCTCCTTCGCGAGGCCAGAAATTGTATATGCAATTACGATCACGATGAACAAGATGCATAGGGTAGAACTTCTGGTGAAATTCCAACTTCAGTCGCTTATAATTCCAAAATCTCGTATCATCACATAGCCTATACCATGTCATTGCATCTCCCTTCAAAGATAAAGGGAAGACCTTCCTTTTGACAACATCATCGGGGATACCAGCAAGCTTAAATAATCCACAAACTTCATCCACAAAGATAAGGTGTAAGTCGGGATGCAATGTTCCGTCTCCTGCAAAAGGATTAGCTAGCAGTTTTTCTATCATACCCGAAGGAATCTCAAAGTGAATATTTTCATAAGGTTCAGTAGGTTGAGGAGCATATCTTTGCTCTTCTGGTTGGGGTGAAGATACCCCAAACAATCCCCTCAAGGGGTTAGTTTCCATAGTGACAAGTAACATAAAATTTCAGCACACTATATAAATGTTTCCTTACCAAGTTCCACTCACCAAAAGCGCTACACTCCCCGGCAACGGCACCAGAAAAGAGTCTTGATGACCCACAAGTGTAGGGGATCTATCGTAGTACTTTCGGTAAGTAAGAGTGTCGAACCCAACGAGGAGCAGAAGGAAATGATAAGCGGTTTTCAGTAAGGTTTTCTCTGCAAGCACTGAAATAGTAGATGATAGATAGTTTTGTGATAAGATGAATAGTAACGAGCAAAAATTAAATAAAGTAAATAAAGTGTAGTAAGGTGGCCCAATCCTTTATGTAGAAAAGGATAAGCCTGGACAAATTCTATAATGAGAAAGGAGCTCCCGAGGACACATTGGGAATTATCGTCAAGCTAGTTTCATCACGTTCATAAGATTCGCATTCGGTACTTTGATAATTTGATATGTGGGTGGACCGACACTTGGGTACTGCCCTAACTTGGACAAGCATCCCACTTCTGATTGACCCCTATTGCAAGCATCCGCAACTACAAAAAGGAGTATTAAGGTAAACCTAACCACAACATTAAACATATGGGTCCATATCAACCCCTAACGAAGCAACGCATAAACTAGGGTTTAAGATTCTGTCACTCTAGCAACCCATCATCTACTTATTACTTCCCTATGCCTTCCTCTAGGCCCAAATAATGGTGAAGTGTCATGTAGTCGACGTTCACATAACACCACTAGAGGAAAGACAACATACATCTCATCAAAATATCGAACGAATACCAAATTCACATGACTACTAATAGCAAGACTTCACCCATGTCCTCAGGAACAAACGTAACTACTCACAAAGCATATTCATGTTCATACTCAGAGGAGTAATAATATGCATAAAGGATCTGAACATATGATCTTCCACCAAGTAAACCAATTAGCATCAACTACAAGGAGTAATCAACACTACTAGCAACCCACAGGTACCAATTTGTGGTTTTGATACAAGATTGGATACAAGAGATGAACTATGGTTTTGAGAGGAGATGGTGCTGGTGAATATGTTGATGGAGATTGACCCCCTCCCGATGAGAGGATCGTTGCTGATGATGTTGGTGATGATTTTCCCCTCCCGGAGGGAAGTGTCCCCGGCAGAACAGCTCCGCTAGAGCCCTAGATTGATTCCGCCAAGGTTCCGCCTTGTGGCGGTGGAGTTTCGTCCCGTAAGCTTGCCCACGATTTTTTCCAGGGGAAGGGTGATGATATAGTAGAAGCTGGACGTCGGAGGCCCACCAGGGGGCCCAGGAGATAGGGGGCCGCGCCCTACAGGGGGGGGGAGCGCCCCCTGTCTCCTGGACAGGGTGTGGGCGCCCTGGCCTATTTCTTTCGCTCATAAATTCTTAATAAATCCAAAAAGTTGTTTCATGGAGTTTCAACACTTTTGGAGTTGTGCAGAATAGGTTTCCAACGTTTGCTCCTTTTCCAGCCAGAATTTCAGCTGTCGACATTCCCCCTCTTCATGGTAAACCTTGTAAAATAAGGGAGAATAGCCATAAGTATTAAGATATAATGTGTAATGACAACCCATAATGCAATACATATTGATATAAAAGCATGATGCAAAATGGACGTATCACACTGGATAGTTTAAATTGGTTGGGCCGAGTTTGACTTTGGGTTTTGGACATATGTGGAAATGAGAAAGTGGCTGCGGGTTTTGGAGCAATATCACTAAGCACTTTGAGCAAGTAGACCATTAAGCAACACCTCATCCCCTTTCAATAGTATTGGCTTTCCTATAGACTCAATGTGATCTTGATCACTTGTGATCTTGGATCACTAAAATGAAAATGAAGAGTCTTGCACTTTTGCCAATCTTTGTCCTTGGCATTTTGAAGGGTTCCACATCTCCTTGTCCTAGCCATGCCATTGTTGAACTTTCTTGAAATATACTTAGATGACAACATTAGTCCAACAACATGTATGTTGGCATGAATTACCAAAATCACCAAGGGAGCAAGTGTGCTTTCAATCTCCCCCTTTTTGGTAATAGATGAAAACATACATCAAAGTTTCAAATAAAGATAGAAATGAGAATGAATCAAAGCTTTGAAGAAAGACATGTGACATGTATGAGCTTCCCCTGACAATGCATCTAGAAAATGATAGCTTGTGAAATGTAGAAGCACATAGTGAAGAGCATACGCATGTGACATGTATCTTAGCTATATGCACTAGAGCAAAGAATGTAATGCTTAGATGTTTCCATGGTCATGACAAGCTTCTTGCTAATATGTGCAAAACAAGAGGTTGTCATGTCCATGAGTGTGATGCATCTACTTACCTTGAAGTTCTTGATCCAACACCTGAAGAAATACACTCGAGAAAACAAGGTTAGATAACACAAGATAATTTCTCCAAAATGGAACATAAGAACCAAAACGAAACCAAGATTGGGATGACATGTAGAAGAGAGTATCACATAGTGATGCATATACTTACTTTGAACTGGAACTGATGAACTGATGCTCAAGTTCCCTTGTGCATCGGTTTGACCAAGAGACCGTAATCGGTGTGACCGAGTTCAATGCTGAAGAAAAACATTGTCAACTCAGCTCACTAGAAAATTAGTTCTCACAAAGATTTGCAAGGAATTAACAAACTGAGCAAAATCAAGAGACAGACAGACACTAACGGTGAACTTCATTTAGACAGATGTCGGCGACATAGTCACCTATGTTAGAGTATATTGACTTAGGAGTCAAGTGAGATCACTTGATCATAGGTCATACTCATCATTTAAGCTCAAAAATGGGGTTGCCATTTTTCTCTTAAGCATTTCAATGTTTTCACATCTTGTTGAGTTGCTTTAACTCATGTCTTGGAGCAAAGCTTCTCTAAGATCGAGAAACATACCTTGGGTTGTGGTGTTGTAGTTGATCATGTAGTTGAACTTATGTTGGCTGCTCAATGGTAATGTAGTTGGGAGCAACCTTTGAAGTTGAAGTTCATCTACCTACATGGATTAGACTTGCAAGGAACAACATGTGTAAATATATCCAAAGTGACAAGAATGAAGCATGTCTCAAAAAATCGGCAAAGGATATGTGATGTTTCTTGTTCCTTGTTTCACCAAGGATTGTCAAAACTTGGATTGTGCAAGATTGCTCAATAAGAGTGAGATGCAATCTTGTGATATTAAACTTGTCCAAGTACCTACAAAAGGTTAGATACAATACAAGAGAGTAAAGGTGTCCAAGATGTAAATTGATCATCAAAATATCAATGATTTGTCAAGAATGCGCATGCCCTTGTATGCATCCTAATGAACCTCTAGTTCACATTTGAAGCATCAATGATGTTCAACTCATTTCTCAAGTGACAAAACACCTTCTCATCAAGGGGTTTGGTAAAGATGTCTGCCAATTGCTTATTGGTACGAACATGTTTAAGGTCAATATACCTTTCTCAAGATGATCTCGAACGAAGTGTTGTCGGACATCAATATGTTTTTTCGAGAATGTTGCACTGGATTGTGTGCAATCTTAATAGCACTCTCATTGTCACATAGCAATGGTACATGTCTCACATGCACACCATAATCTTTAATAGTTTGGGTCATTTAAACTGAGCACAACATGAACCAGCGGCAATGTATTCCGCTTCGGCAGTAGATAAGGATACCGAGTTTTGTTTCTTGGAGGACCTAAAATAATGGTTTCAACATGGTAATTTCCATTTTGAGCATAATGGTTCAATATTTTCATGAATAATCGCATTCATCATTCGGAACTAGAATTCGTCCTTACGACGTCACTTCGTACACGAGCTGGTTCTCGACAAATCAAACCTTGATTGATTGTTGGTCTATATCCATCCAACTTACTTATCTTTTGATCAGAGCCCTGCTTCTGATCCCCCGATATGGAAATCATAATGCCTTTGTATTTAAGCTTTGAAATTATCCAAATATTACTATAATTCAATGCCTTTGCATTCTTTCTTCCTCTGGTTGAGTATCGATACTCACATCAGTTCCATTGTAGATCGTCAGGTCCATTATTGGATTATTATCCGACAGTGTCCTTTATATATAATCACCTTGTGAGTTTCTTCCCTGATACATAATGCCTTTGGTAAATTGTATCCTCTACTTTCTCAACCATGCTCTGCTTTCAAGCTTGTATAAATTACTCCTGAAGTCTGCGTTATATGTTCCAAAGATGCTCCGATGGGTTGAACCTATGCCTTCCCTAATCTGTGTGTACTCGAAAGTTATGCGGGTTATACTCTACTGGGTTTTCGTCAGGTGAAATTTCCATGCTACAACTTCTTCGAAAGCGAGAAGTGAATGGAAAGTTGTGCATTGGAGAAGTGGGAGTCAACCTTGAACTTTGTGTTCATGCCCAAGGAAACGATGTAGATCTTATCATAGAAGCTTCTCATAAAAATGATTAACCCCTTGTTATAAGTTCATCTTGTATCTATGGTTTGATCATTTACAAGTGTGATTCCGACCATATTGTTCTCCTTCGATTCCATTTCTCCGACAAATTAAAGCACTCAAGTCCTGCAGATAAATACACCACTTCAACCTCTATTCTGATCTGCATTCGAGTATTACCCTCTGGTATCTCAAGAATATCACCGAACTACATAACTTCTTATGAGTTCTTCATCAACTATTAATTCTCGCCGATTCAAATTTTTCACGGGTTCTGTATAGTTAGACACTCAAGAACACTCAAGGCCAGATGGCTAGCCGACACCTGATAGTTCTTTGCTCCTAGACTTGAGCTCATGATGATAATAGTGTTCTTGAAATATATGTTGCGTACTTTTCCATCAACCACCATGCCATTATTGAGGAGTTGAATGAGAACCCTTAATATCGCCTTATCCGCCTCGTCAAAAAGAACAACACTATACGATTGGCTCCTGACTTGCTCGCTGAGTTGTCCGCCTTCTTCGTAGTTTCGGAAAATCAAATGAAAAAAGTGAGACATGAGAAGATGAGGAAAGAATACCAGGGTTGCAACATCGATACGGCAATGAGCGTGTCGGTATGATGGATAGACCACCAGACAGGTGCGTCTTCCGTCCAACTCAGTCAATCCAGAACATCCTACAACAAACTAGGTTACAGAATATCTATTAGATTGAACAGTAACCTACAATAGGAATTCAGTGAGAGTTATGTTACAATGAATTCGATCAAATTAATTCACCGGTAAATAGTAAGAAGTCACCTTACACAGCACGCTAGCTGATCAGGCGTGGCCGAAATTGACACTGCGCAGTCTGAAACTTGCATGGCATAGCATGATCTATGTTGCTCGGCAGTATGCACGATCTGCATTGCTGGTTTCATCTCTCAGAGACTAGACCGCTGCGCGCTTCTCGGTGGAGCTTCCGGTCACTTCACTCAGCTCCCGGCGCCGGTCGATGAGTCGGTGAGATTCACCAGAGATTAATGTTGCTTCCTAAAAGAAATGATGCTTCAGAGGGGGCTTGCACCAAGTTGGGTTTCTTTGATGATGGAGTGTTATCATCTGTAAAGTCATGTTTGCTATGTGTGTCCTACTTAGCTGGTCTGCCTAGGGGCGCTACGTGTTAGACAAAGAACACGAGAACAGAGGTGTCCATGCCAGCCCCTAGATACAGAAACACAATCGACCTCAAAAGCAGTCATGATTATTCCGACATGGCAACTGAAGGAGCTAGCGGGATGCAATGTCTCTACGAATGTCCACGTGCGCACTAACCTCGATAGAAGACCATTGCTCGGCATGTTTGGGATGTTGTTTAAGATCCGGGGAGCGTGGCAGGCTCGGGGCTGTGGAGTGTGAGGCTGTTCGCGAGGGTAAAAGGCTTCGACGTAGTAGACGAAAATCATACTATCATAGTCATCTCAGGTCGAAACATAGTTTCCATAGAAGATTTTTAGTCACTAGCAGGCACTCAGAGGTTTTCCTCAATCATGGAATTATAAACCTCACCAAGCAAGAGAAAACGATAATTACCGACAAACCCATAAGTTGTACACCCTATGTAAAGAAATATCATGAGTACATACCATTTTGCTACAGGTAATGAATAGCACTTGAAGTAAGGGCTTGGTGACTCACTAAAAACACACATATTAATTCGGTCTAATCTGTCCGTTGCCTATGCAAACGGCAAGCTCTAGCTGTGCTTAGTTTGCCACCTGCTCTACTTCAGTACTTGGTACTTCAGCCCCTTCTTGTCGTCGGTGGCATTGATGCAGATGATTGAGCCTTGACACGCTTCTCCATTGACCAGCATGTCCACAAGAACTCTCGTCACATTCTTCTTCATCCACCTCTTAATACGCCTTGCGCCATACACCTGCAATACATAGTCCATGCATGCATCGTAAGCGGGACATACAAGACTAAGCAAATTTGTATGATTTGGTTTGGTAAAAATAACATGTACTTACCGTGTCGTGCGATTCCGACCAAATGACGTCCAAGGCGGCATCTGTTGCAAACAAAGAGATGCCCTTGTTAGCTGCCATAGCAACCACACTCTTCATCTGGATTTTCACGATCTCCCTCAGTTCGTCATGAGAAAGCGGCTCAAATATCACAGTTTCACTCAGTTTGCTGATAAAATCAGGCTTAAGGTGTTTCTCAACCTGCAATAACAAGTAAATATGTTGGTCAGCAGGGTGCCCACCGGTACTTTACAAGGGACGGTTTGGCATACCTGTTTCATGAGAAGACCCCGTGCAGTTTCTATGTTTTCTCCGGCCATTCCAGCTGACCAGTGGCGGAGGACGAAAAAATTTTGAGGTGGGGCGGACACTAAGGCGTAAATTAAATTATAATATGCCGCCATTCATAATATGAAAATACCACTAAGATCACTGAATTGTACATTGTCACAATATTTTACCACACAGATCACAAATTTAGAAATCTATTTTTTCCATAAATTTGCACCTTTACTCTTACCTTTGTTGTACCCTTTCTTTTCTTACCCATCTGCTAGATTTCTACGTTTCCCATTCATTGGAAAAAACGCCGACAATAGCCGCACAAATTACAGTAATAAGCACATCTCTCTCACACACATAAAAAAATAGCTAATCAGTAGAAATCCCAATCCCAGCCTAAGCCTCTCTCATCACTCGATCTTTCACAATTTGTCCCATCCCAATCTCTCTCTCAGTCGCTGACCACAATAGCAGCACACAGCCGCCCGCTTCTCACCAAGGCGTGCATAGAGAGCAATCGGGGCGGTGAAGAAAAATCAAGCCAGCGGATGAGAGGGAATTGGGAAACTGCTGTCCTTTTTAAGGGTAAAAGAATGCACCGGTCTTTTTTTTTGAGGGAAAAGAATGCACCAGTCGGATGGGAAACTGCTGTTGGGGGAGCAATCAGGGCGCTGCTGGCCCTAGTCGCACTGAGGGCCCAAATAATGCGGCCTGCGTTCGCTCGATGGCCCATTCCCTTTTCTCCTTTTTTTTACCTAGCGAGGCAACCAGGAGCCAGCCAGCCAGCGATCCAGCGATGCGTATACCTGTACAAATTGCATCGTACAAAATCAAGGTAGGGCGGGCGCCCAACCTCGCCCTACCGGGTCCTCCGCCTATGCAGCTGACAGGTTCTCTGCTCCTAGATTAGAGCTCATGATTATGACAGTGTTCTTGAAAGATACGTTCCTACCCTTTCCATCAATCAAGTTGCCGTCATCGAGGAGTTGAATGAGGACCTTGAAAATTGAGGAATGTGCCTTATCCACCTCGTCAAAAAGAACGACACTATACGGTTGGCTCCTGACTTTCTCGGTAAGCTGTCCTTCTTGCTCATAGCTTCAGAAAGTCAAATGGAAAAGTGAGGCACGAGAAGAAAGTTTCGGAAAGAAATACAAGTGCAAAGAGTGTACAAGTTAAACCTTCCAGGTCCTCCAACTAGACAGGACACAGATGCACTGTCAGCATATTCCGACATGTCAAAGTGGACTAGTGTCTTCTCGTTGTCAAAAAGCTTCTCTGCAAGTGCTTTCGCAAGCTCCGTCTTTCCAACACCAGTCGGGCCCAAAAAGAGGAACGAGCCAATTGGTTTGCCAGATTGGTCAAAGCCGACCCTAGAACGTAGAACTTCTTGCGCAACCAAATTAACTGCTTCATATTGTCCAACTACTCTCTCATGCAATCTGTCTACTATGTGGCTGAAATCCTCCTCCTCTCGGCCAAGTGTATTGATCGGAATTTTAGTCCATCGGCCCACAACCTTGATATAACAATAGAACATGACATGAACATCACACTGAAACAGATGAAACTTACTAATATGGATACGATTTGCAAAGAATGCAAATTTACCTATGCAATATGATATGGACCAACAGTTACCTCCTCCACTGCATTTATAGTGCTAGTTTTTTTATCTTTAACTTTTTTTGGTTGATGCAACTTCACAGAAGTGCATGCCTCGTCCATTAGATCAATTGCTTTATCAGGAAATTGGCGGCCTGATAACAATAAAAATCCACAATCTCTTTAATATGCACAAACCTATCGGGAAGTAAATCGAACTAGTTCTGAATGACTTGACCAACATACCTGTAACGTAACGGTCAGCAAGCTGGGCAGCAGCAACAAGAGCGTCGTCCTGAATTGTCAGGCCATGGTGGTCTTGGTACCGCTACTTCAACCCCTGCAGGATGGCAACGGTCGCCTGCACGCTCGGCTCATCGACATCAACCCTTTGGAATCGTCGCTCTAGCACCGCATCCCTTTCTATGTATTTTCGGTACTCTTTCGATGTGGTAGCACCTATGCAACGGATGCGACCACGGGCCAACGCTGGCTTGAGAATGTTGGCAGCGTCCACAGTGCCACCTCTGTCACCAGCTCCAACAATCATGTGCATCTCGTCTATGAAGAGGATCAGCTTTCCGGCCGCATCCTCCGCCTGCTTGACGGCATTCTTCAAGCACTGCTCGAACATGCCACGCCACTGGGTCCCGCGACCATTGCCCCGACATCGAGCTCCACCACGCGAGCCCCGGAGAGCGTGTCGGGAACCGCCCCAGCAGCGATGCGCTGGGCCAGGCCTTCGACGATGGCCGTCTTGCCGACACCGGCCGGTCCGACGAGTGCTGCGCAGTTCTTGGTCCGGCGGCAGATGATGCAGATGATGCGGTCAATCTCGTCGTCGCGGCCGATGACAGGATCAGACGCGCCCGGCGGCCAAGGTCTTGAGGGTGCCCTTCCTCGAGGAGGAGGGCTTCTTCTCTCTCTCGTACAGGTTCCACGCTGTCCAGGATAAACCAACACTAGTAAGGGCCGATACGCCGATTATGGCCATCTCCACCATCCCTTTTATTAAGGCCATGTTTGTCGTCGTTTCGATCGATAAGCTACGTATTCGAAGAAGAGCGACCTGGTTTGAGCTGGCGTGGCTTTGATCGACTGCTTTGTTTCTCATGGGGACGGGGGGTACACGTATATTTATACAGAGCTAGCGCACCTGGTAAACTACCACTAAGCACTAGTCCTACTTGGACACACCTCATGGTGATTGCTCCTAATATAACATGGGCTAACCCATAACAAATTCGGAGTAGTAATCAAATTAACAGGAATTGCTATATTTCTCAACCTATCGATCATCTGTGAAGGAAATTTTTCCCTAATTTTATATGCAGCATACATGTGCAAGGAAGTTTTCCCATGCTGGTACGCCCCAATGGAGTTTCCTTTTATAGTAAAAGCACACGCAAGGAGGCGCTGCAGGGGAGCGTACCGGCGACGCACTAGGTTTCCCAAGTAGCCCAAGCAGAGCGACAAGGGGGTTTGAGTGGGCGTCGAGACTCCGAGTTTCAAGATCACGTATTGATGGAAGGGAAACGTTGGCTTCCGGCGCACCGGCTAGCAATTGGGCCGGTCTCGTGCCTGACGTTCGATCGCCCCGATCCAGCGAACACCACGCAAGCCACGTGTCCTTTGTTGCTCCTGCAGCTGCCCTCCCGCTCCTATCCTTATCCTATCTATCCTTATCCTATCCTTTCCCATGGACTCCTAGCCGTATCTTCTTTCTTCCCTCTCCTTCAACCTCCCGCCTGCCCCCATCAAGATCTGCTCCTTCTCTTCCCTTTTTCTACAGCAGCCATAGCCGGTGGTGCTTCCTTCCTTTTTTCCATCCTGCACAACCATCATGAGCGGTGCTACTAAAGGCATCGGATGCTGCCCATTTTTCTCTCGCGGAGCTACTGCAAGGGGGTGGTCCTTGCACACGCGCCGCCGCGACAGCCCAAACACCGCTACTGCATGCGGCGACGAGCGTGCTGCAACCAGCGCTCGTTGTCATGGCTGCCCGCAGCTGGTCGCCCTCCTGTCCATGACCATCACAACAAGATTTTTGTTACCACCATGTTGTTTTTTGCTGGAACCGACCCATGTTTTTGCTACCACCCACTCACCTCAAATCTGCTACCATAGTGATTTTTTGCTGGAACCAGCGAACCATTTTGCTACAACCGTTTTGGGTTTCGTTACTACTGGTGTTTTGTGAATTTTTGCTACATCCATCTCCATGACATAGCATGTTTTTTCTAGTCAATTTTGCTACAACCATGTTTTGATTTTGCTGGAAACGAAGACAATTTTTGCTACAATCACATTTTGATTTTGCTGGAACCGGAGATAATTTTTGTTACATCCACCAAACGGCGATGGCTTTCATTTTGCTGCAACCGTCTTGGATTTTTGCTACTATAGGAGTTGCCACTTTGCTACTACCAGAGTCTTGCTCGAAGCATCAAGAGTTTTTGCTATCACTCCCTTTTATTTTTGTTTTGATTTTGCTGGAACCAGCCTAAAAATTGCTCCATCCGTCGTTTAATTTTGCTGGAACTGGCATTTTTTACTTCGCCGGTGGCGGTGAAGGCGGGTGGCGTTTTGCTTCGCCAGCGGCGGCTAGGCTGCGAGCGCCGGCAGCGAGCAGAAGCAACGAGGGTCCAAAGGAGAGCAGGGGGGCTAGCGTGCGGGATCCCGCGAGCTGCGGCGGCGCTCGCTTTTCCCCCCTTTTTTCCCTGTGCGGAGGATGACGAAAGGGGATGCGGGACAGATCAGACGGTCCCGCGCGTCCAGATCGAGCGGCTAGGGTTGGACCGGCCGAAACTCGCGCCGGTGCGCCGGCGCAGAGTACTGCCCTTGATGGAAAGTACAGGAGAACTCACAGAATGACTCACTCATTGGTCACTCCCGCAGGTGGCCAGGAGCGAACCCTAGCCGCCGCCAGAGCCACACCTGGTCATCCCCAACCCCCTCGCCGCCGTCGGTAGGAGCTGCAGGGCAAAGTCCATGCGGCTCGGCGCCGCCGGGGTCCTTCCCTCCTCCCGCTCAGGGTGGTGCGGTGCGAGCCGCTCTGGAGGGAGCTCGGGCGCACTGGTGCTTGAACAGAGCTCGAAAGTACACATGCAACAAAATGAATATCTTCCTTGAAGGAGCGACATAGCATTTGACAATCCTACCTAATTATAATGGTACTAGCATAGCCCACGCGGCGGCACGCCGCGCCCATTGATACATCATATCTATATAGGGTGTGATGTTTATTTATAGTAAGTACTCTTAGGATCGTGCTGATTGGTTCACACAAAATAAGATGAGATGGAAATAGATGTTGATACATGCATAAATTACCAATGTAGGATGATATGATGAAAGCAAGTACATTTATTGCCATCATGCACGATACATGCTATACTAAACAGGAGAACACACTGATACCTATCTGATAAAATCTACCTATTGGAACTGCGCACAGTCTGGATTACAGAACAAACATTACGCGATGACACTACTGTAGCGAGATAGAAGAAGTATATAGACGATTACTTGCTAGATCAGATCATCTAGTGTAGCCTCCAGCAAGATTAGTGCCTGTCATAAAGTGATAGAGTGCTTACGTAACCAAATGTGTCTCCCATGAGCAGGGAAATGCCTAACCTAGCCAACTTATGAGCCTCATAGTTAACCCAAACATATTTGGAGTGCATGTTCAAGGGGCAGTGAAGTTGCTCGCACATAATCAATGATATGTAATTTTAGAAAGAAAAAAACTTCCCGCGGTCAATATCGATCCAGGCCAATACCATCCATGTATAACTGGATTGAATTCGATTGGGAGTCATATCCATGGAATGCTGATTTGTATAATAAACATACATTACTTCATCATTGGCAACTGATAAAAATGCCCCACTATGGTATATCTATCCTTAATATACACTTAATCTCTCAAACTGATAACTTTTGGTTTTTTAAATTTAGCTTCATCTCTGTATGGTATATTTTTGGTTTTTAAAATGTTGGTTTTTTAATGCCCCACTATGGTATACCTTCATCTCTCTAACTGATATTTTTTTTGGTTTTATAAATTTTGTTTTCGAAAATAAGTACAATGCAATAATATAATGCTACACAATGCTTCTTAGGTGGATACATGAGTTTATATGTCATCATTACTGAAAGAACAAAAATGAATGGAAACATGATACCACACCTCATTGCATAGAAGTCAAATTGGCAAAGCAAAGTTAATATTACTTCAGCAATTTTATTTGGCAAATTTAGTAAATGTCTGCTCAAGCACTATTTATCCCATCCACAAGAATCTGCCCCAACCCATGTGATCCTAACAGAAGATAACAATGCGGAAAATTCCCAAGGTAATAACCTCGAAATTAGCAGCAATACATACAAACACTA
Source organism: Triticum aestivum (assembly GCF_018294505.1). Classification (NCBI taxonomy): domain Eukaryota; kingdom Viridiplantae; phylum Streptophyta; class Magnoliopsida; order Poales; family Poaceae; genus Triticum; species Triticum aestivum. The sequence continues at coordinate 711,093,745 of NC_057803.1, forward strand.
GTAGAAAAAGGGTCAAACATGAAGCACATTAGTGCCGGTTTGTAAAAAAACCGGCACTAATGTGATCAATAGTGCCGGTTCGAATGGCTATGCATTAGTGCCGGTTCGTAATGAACCTTTAGTACCGGTTCGTGCCACGAACCGGTACTAAAGGGGTGGTGGCAGGCTGGCGTCAGGCCAGGGCCCCACGAGCCCCTTTAGTGACGGTTTGTGACACAAACCGGTACTAAAGGTCTAACCTATAGTACCGGTTTGCGTCACCAACCGGCACTACAGAGTCTTAACCTATAGTCCCGGTTGAAGACACAAACCGGCACTATAGGGCAATTTTCAAACTTAAATTTGGACATGTTTTGCAAAAAGTGTAGGGAAAATGTAAAACGGCTATAACTTTTGCATACGATGTCGGGAAAAAACGTATAATATATCAAAAAATTCAGCACGAAAATCCGCATCCGATGGAGACCGCCTACGGCCTGTTTGGAATTTTTTAGAATCCTCAAATTCCAAAAGGAAAAAAAGATATGGTCAAATTTCAGTTTTTCTAAAAAAAATTGGTTAAATCTGGTCAAACTACTTATTCAAGAAGTATTAATGTTACTACATAATTATTCAAGAATATTAGTGTTACTAAATAATTATTTCAATTTTTTGAATTTTGGTCAAATATGATCAAACTATGGTCAAACTTATTCAAGAAATATTAGCGTTACTAAATAATTACTGTTTTTTTAGAATAATAGTTTCAAACTCAAACGGTGAAATGTGTGACTTCATGCTCAAGCTAAACTCCTGAGGGTTAATAGGATTAACATCTTACTATTGTCAGGAAAACAACAAGTGCAGACTTGAAAATGAAGGAGAATAGAACCCGAAAGTTAAGCGTGCTTGGGCTGGAGTAGTGAGAGGGATGGGTGACTGGTCGGGAAGTTAGATGATTTGGAATGAGTGATCCACACTTGAGCAGTTAAGAGAGGTGGTGATTAGAGACTAAATTATCAAATTATTCAAAAAAATTAAAAATTGAAAAAAAGTCAATTTTTTTTTCCAAAATTTTCAAAAAAAAAATTCAAAAAAAAATCGGTACTAAAGGTCCCCCATACCAGGGCGTGAGCTCACGCCACGTGGTGGCACTTTAGTGCCGGTTCGTGCCGAACCGGTACTAAAGGGGGGGGGCTTTAGTGCCCACACTTTAGTGCCGGTTCCATAACCGGCACTAAAGGTCCTTACAAACCGGTTTTAAAGGTCCGTTTTCTACTAGTGAAACATGCACTCAAGAAGAAGCTAGCTCTATTAATACTTCCCTCATGGATCTTCACATATCACTACAACCGCATGCAAACACGTGCAAATGAAATGCGTGACATCCATCCAAACAGGAGACTAACCAGTCGGACATAGTCAAATCAGATTTGGAATCCATGCAACGCACATTTCATCCGATATCCGAACCAAATTCGGAAACGCCACCCTGGAGTGTACACGCCCAGGTCCCTCAATAGTTATCATGTCATGGCCAAAAGGAAGACTTCTAGAACCACACGACGATCAAGCAGAACATGACAGACCTGACCCACAGCATGATCGGTTCCGGATGCATGTAGTGGTTGGCTACGTTCGACTTGATAACGTCTATGCAAGTATGCATGAGAATATGAAGGTGATGTGACTACGTGCGTGAGAATTTGTTTTCAAAATAACATGATTAGTAGAGGATATTTACAGCCCTGCTCCTGAAATTTCAGACGGAATTCGCGTTGAGCGCATTCTCAGTTTCAAGCTCTCACTCGTCATAGTCAGTAGCGCGGGTCATTTGATCGGCTCTGCTGCTAGTTGTTGTTCTTGCTGCCGTCATGCTCCTTGCCGGACTGGTTGCCATGGTAGTTGTAGTTTCCGCCGTCGCGCGCGCCGGTGTACTGGCCGCGCTGGTAGTTATTGATGTTGCAACTGCCGTCACGTGCCTGGCCGGACCGCGGCTGCTGCTGGTTCTGCGTGTGATCGATGTCAGCGGGCGCTGCAGGCTCTTGACCTACGCCCAGGCCTCTAATTGAAAGAACTTGTTCCACCAGCGGTTGACATTCTTGCGGCGCTGGAACATGCGGCTGGAGCACCGGCGGGAGGCGAGTCGGTCGGCGTTGGGCTGGGACGCATTCACCGCCAATGTCGTTCCCATTGCCATAGCCACCGCAAGAGGGCCGCGAGTGAACCAGCCTAAAGCCTCTGCCATCACACAGAGGGCTGGTGAGGATTGAGGAGCCGGCAGCTGATGTAGACAGCCACGCGGAAGTAGTCGCCAAGCTAACGCATGCGCGACGCGCTCGGAGGGGAAGGTCATAGCGAAGGGAGCTCCTCGACCACGCAGGCCACGGCGGCGAGCCACCCGAAGTACCTGTTCAGCACCCTCGCCAAAATCGTTGCCATCCCACGCTGGCGCGCGCGCATCGCCCTCCCGCCGTCGGCTTCGTCCCACAAATCACCGTCATCCTGCATGTCGAGGTCGTGTTGGAGATATGGCCTAGAGGAAATCATGTATGATGATATTTCCTATGTGTTTATGAATAAACATAGCCCTTGGACATTATCAATGATGTGTATCAGCAAATACGTGACTTGTTTGTGGGACTATGCATTGTATGATGACTGTCCTAAAAGGTCCCTAGTCGAAAGGATTGTGTGGACGTGCAGCCGACTAGACTAGCATATGGCACGGTCGATGGTTTGACCTCACTAGACATGGAGCATTGGATGCTAACCGGGTAATATGGACTCGGAAGGATCTGGTCGGATTCGACGTAGTCGAATCCGAGTTGAGATTTGGTCTAAGTCGGATAGACCCAACTATGAGACGCAGAGATATGTCATCTGTGAGCCTCTAGTACAACATACGTTCTATGTCCTAAGACCTGACCTAGCGCATGTACTCGATATGGTGACAAACCTGCTTTGGGCCAACCAAACGCTACTCCGTGATTGTGTAGTTACAAAGGTAGGTTTTAGACTTGTCCAGACCCATACTGCAAGACATGGTCGAGCAAGATGGGATTTGCCCCTCCGATCAGGAGAGATATACTCTGGGCCCCTCATGTGATCCAACCATGATAAGCATGGCCATGCGACAAGGATTATGAGATAATCCGGTTTATGATCGGTATCACTGGAACGAGAAAGAGGACGGGCTAGCACAAGGATGACAGACGCACCCATAGCCCGACAACATATATCGTGTGGCAAAAGGAATGGAAGGTTGATGTACAGGTTCGCCTAACTAGCTTCATTGTCTGCTTGGTGGTCGGCACGCCTTGCTAGAGGCCGCTACCAACCAAGGAGGTCAGAGGTGATCCGACCTGCGATCAAGTCGACTTGAACTTAAGGGGTCGCGCGCTTAAGGGAAGGATCGGCCTGTGAGGCCGGATCGGACTCTACGAGTCAGATGTGATCCTACTCGGACTCGGATCCAGGCCGAACAAATTTTGGGCTTTAGGGTTCATGCGAGGCCCAAGTGTTGAGCCCATGATGGACGCGCATATAAAGTGCAGGTGCGGCACACTCATGGGGTTGATCGCTTCGGCGCTGTCACTAGGGTTTGCATGTGTTGCGAATAGCCACCTCCACTAGCTGCCGACTGTGTGATCAGACCTAGCAGTCTGCCGCACTGTGTTCCTCCTGCACACGCGGATACCATTAGAGGCAGTGCACCTGCGGCGCTTTGGCGAACTTGTACGTGGAATCAGACTACCGACTGTTCGAGGGAGATCAGACAAGGAGGAGACGATCCACGTTGATGCGCTATCCCAACTCTTCTTCCGCTGCACAGCACTGCGTGTCTAGTGGTAACGATCTGTGATCCATCTCCGTAGCACGTTTCTGTTGTTCTGCACGTAAAAAGATTTTAATTTGCAGTCGACGCACCCTACCGTAGAACCCAACAAGTTGCACGCGTCGCCCACTTCTGCGTCGGATGCACACCAGCAAGCAAGTTAGTTTCCACCTCCGTGAACGTTCACGCCTGAGAGGGCCTGCAGGTCCTCATGGTGGCAACACTGGATGTCGCCTCGCATGTATCTCGGTGATGAACCGACCGAGGAGGCTAGGACGAAAGGAGGACGGCGTCCACGGCAAGTTGTCAGCACAATCATTTCCCACGAATACGCTCCTTGATAGACTGACTCGCGCGCCAGGGCACATGTGCATGCGTCTTCCGTCCAGTGCTCAAGGGGTGGAGGTCGTAGCTTTCACGACCATGAAGCCGGCCACTACTGTGGCGCGCACTCGCGGTCCACCCGCCGTCGAATCCTAGGGCCACATCGGTGATACAGGTCCCCGTGGTCACGTACATCGCCTCTTCTACGTGTGTCGAGAGGCGAGCAAGCCGGCGACGGACAGGCGGTGGCAAGGTTGGGTGTAGAGTGCTGGAACATGTGAGATGGAAGCAATGTGGGTCGTATAAGGGAAGGGGAGCCTTTTTATAGGGTAAACATTTGGGCGCGGTGCACCGGCCGAACTTTCGACCGGTTCGCACGCCACGCTGGCAAATGCGCACCGCGCAGTGGCCCCGCGCACCCCGCCTCCTTCCCTATGCGCCTCCATCCCCTACCTCCAGCCTATGTGCGTGCATCCCTCCCCCCCGGGGTACGACTGGGCCACCACGAACTCCATCACCAGCAGCTAGGTGCTACCTCGCAGGCCGCCATGGCTGCCTGCTGCCATGGCCAGATCCATCCCCTACCTACAACCTTCACGCACGCGCATTCCCCTCCTCCCGGGCAGCGAATGGGCCACATCAAGCTCCATCGCCGGCGGCCAGGCGCTCCCTCGCCGCCCGCCATGGCTGCCTACCCGCCATGCCCGGATCCACCCGCGTATAGAAGTGTTGCAACCATCAACTAGAAAAGCTTCAACAGCCATTGAAAAAGCTTCAACCATAGACATAGAAAGCTTCATTATCACTGCAAAACAAGGGGAAGCTGCAACCGTAATTGAATTTTGCTACTACAGGCGAAGCTTTTTGCTACATCCATCAGGCGGAGCTGGGACCTCACGACGACGACAACGACGTTTTGCTGCAACTAAGGATGGCAATTTTATCTATGGACAAGGATATCCATGGATATCCGACCCGAATGGATAGGGTTTGGATATGCTTTTCTGTCCATGGGCAGCGCCCAAACCTGACCCGATTGCTCGTGGGTAGGGCATGGATATAATATTGTACCCATGGGTATATCCAAACCCGACCCGATAGTATGACTTAATGGGCAAAAATCGGCTATCCCTACCCCACAGTTACATGTCCCAATGCAATTTTACACTTTGTTGTCTAAAACATGGAAAAGAAATTACACAATCCCTGTCATAACTTTTACTAGTTGACATTCAATACCCTCCGTGACATACCACAACGCCCTTCCCTTATTTTTATCTCCTTGTTAACTGACTCGTCATTCTCATCTGTTAGAAAAATACTAAATGCTCTTATGTTGTTAGTGGAGGTTGATTTACCATAAGTGAAGCCTAGCATGTCACGAAGTGAAGAATGGAAGAGCTTATGTTAACATTGTGTTATGTCTTATTTATATGTCTAGAGAGGACCCAATGGATATCCAGTGGGTATTGATATCCATCAGGTTTGGACGTGGAAACCATTTTTCACCCGCGGATTTTTTCATGGGTGGGCAAAGACTGTCTTGATGGATATGGATATGGATTTGATATTGTTCAACCCGATCCAAACCCGACCCATTGCCATCCTTAGCCGCAACCGTAGTAGGATTTTTCTACTATGTTGGGGTTTTTTCTACATCCATGTATGGCGGAGCTGCGACCTCATGAAGGCGGCGACGACGTTTTTGCTGCATCCGTAGTTTAATTTTGCTACTACCGGTGAAGTTTTTCGCAACATCCATTCAAATGGCGTTGATTGACTGGCGGCTGTCGTCGACGTAATTTGCTACCACGAGCATCAATGGTGAGGGGCGGCGGCGGAGCTACATCCGTCGCCGTCAAGAGGTTCAACAGCAGGTGGAGTTGTTGCATGGGTCAAGGCGACAACGAGACCAGGAGGGTGGGGACCGGTGAGGGGCGGGGTCCAACGCGACGACCATTAAGACCGGCGAGGGTGGGGACTGACGATGGGGATGACCACCGGAGGGGACAGGAGGCACAGCGCCGCGCTCCCCGAGCGGGACATGCGGATCCAGCCCGACTGCCTGAGGAAGAAGAAGAAGACAGGGGCGATCAGTTTTTTTTGTCTGGATCCGACGGCCGCGCGGTTGACATCCAACGGCCTGCGCTCGACCGGCTGAAACTTTCGGCCGGTGCACCGCGCTTTGTAACATCCCCAAAATTAGGTTATCAATTTTTGTGCTGTTATTCCTTCCCGACACTTATTTTCAAAATCTTTCTCCTGAGTTTTGCTGATGACTCTGAGATTTCTTGTCATTTTCAACCTTTGAAAACTTGCTCAAGTCCTTTTTCAGTGGGAAAGACATCAGTTGCATCATCTTAAACCCTCTCAAACCCTAATTCCAAATTTTTGGGGATTTGAATATGCACTTTGTGATTTCAAAGGGGCTATCATTTTCATTGATCTGTTGATCATCCCATCTGTTCCCAGAGACCCTCCTATCCTTTTCAATCTTGGATATGCAAAAATATTGCCAAGTCTCATGCAATATTTTTGAATTATGATTTATTCCTTTTCTTGCCTTTCCGAGGAATAAAATCCAAAGGCATATCTAGCCATCTCCTAAATTCATGTGAATTGGTGGAGTTGATAATTATGCCTAATCCAAGCTCTGGCAATTATATTGGCCATAAATAAATAAGGAAAATTTCCTTTTCCTATTTAATACCAATACTGCAATTCTGCCATTTTCTGAAGGAACTACTATTTTTATAGCAGATAAAATTCTCACATAAAATGTGGAGCTTGTCCCCGCTATATAATCACTAGTTCCATCATCATCTCATGTTCAACAAGTCAAAAATTGGGCACATGATCCAATGCAAGTTTCTGCCCTCTCTAAAATTTTGTAAAGGAAGTGTCTTAACCCTAATTCCTTTTGAGCTGAAATTTGTCAGGGTGATTAATATTAATAAATCACCCATGGATACCAAAGATGAGCTTAATCCAATCATCCTAGCTCCCTTTGCAATTTTTCAAAGTTTCTGACTAGATTGTCACTTTGTGAAAGAAGTACCTTCATAGAGTTTCCAAATGGGATGAAACTTTTCCATCTTCTCAAGTATCCTAAATCATTATCCTTCACCCAAATTTAGCTCATTTCACTGAGCTATGTGAGCACAGGAGAAATTCTTGTTTTCTGTCCAAAATTTCAGTTTGTGAAGTAAGTATATTTTATCTTGGTCCATTATGGCTAAAAATAATTCCAAGCCTTCTCCTATCCATATAACCCACCTACCCAATAGTTTGGCTAATTTCATGTAGCCAAAAGTTTGCTAGAATTTTCCCAAGTTTCTGGCCAAAAGTGATGCTTGTGAAGCAAGTACCAATTTGGCAAGTCCATTTGGTGTGATTTTTTTACAGCATCTACTTATGAATAAATCAAGAGGATTTGCCGAGTTATAGCTCAATCCAATACCCCTAGTGAGTTCATCATCATCATTTGATTTCTGGACATATTTTAGCAGTTGTTAAGCAACTATGCTATATATTTGTCCTAATGCCCTCAAAACCCCCAGGACCGTAGTCCTTGCTACCCTAAGCCTGCCAGACATCAAATTTACCTTTCAGCCTCTCTGGTTTTACCTCTAGGATGTTGCCAAGTTTGCAGCAATAAACTTGTGGAGCTTGGTTTACTCAGCACAATTTGTCATTGCCCGTTTCTTTCCCGTGGTAACACTCCACTCTGGAAGAACTACACGGTAGACATGAGCTGGCATCAGTAAAACCTCCAGAGCGCGCCATGTCCATGATGATCACGAGGGCAGCCAGCCAAAAGGGTGGTATAGCCACTGTTCCCGTTGGCATCGCTGCTCCAACCATCCCTCATCTCGCCATTAATGTCCTATAGTTCCCCCTCGCCGTCCTCTTCCCCCTGGACCTCTGTACCCCTCCGTTTTCTTCTCCGATGAGCCATGCCAAGGGTCGAGCAGTGCGCGCCCGTGAGCTCGTCTTCTTCCTCACTTCTGTCTTCTTCTTCCTCTCATTCGCGAGCGCCCCTCGTCTCAGTGAGCCTCTGCTGCTTGTCGTGATCCCCCTCGTCGCCTTCCCGTCCCTCCCCGTGAGCCCTACGCACATCAGAGCCCTGGCCGGACTCGTTCGGCGGCGACTGGCTCGGCATCTCCTCGCCCGCCTATTTAAAAGCCTTCCCCCGAGACTCCTAGCACTCCAGCAGCTCCCCTTCCTCCCAGCGACCTCCCTAGCCAGTCAACTGAGCTTCAGGAGCTCCCCATCCTCTTCCCATCGCCATGGCCGCCACCTCGGCCTATCCTTTTCCCCGGCGCTGCCTCGCTCCCCTCGCCGTTCCTCCTCCACCAGTGCATCCCCTGAGGTCTGGCGAGCCTCCCCATAGCCTCAGCCTATCCTTTTCCCCGCCCGAACCGCTGCCTCGCCGGCGACTGAAGCCCTTATCCGCCGTCTGCCATACTCGAGGTCACCGTCGCTCCCCTTGTTCTTGGAGTCCATGGAGTGGGGGAATGGATGCGCCACTCCCCGAGGAGCACGCCGGTGGCTGGAGCCTCGCCGGAGGTGGCCCGTGTCGCCGGGGCTCGTCGCCGGAGCGCGGTTGTCCTCTGCCCGGTGGGCGCGCGTCGAGGAGAAGAAGGGAGTGGCTAGGAGCGTTGACCTGGCCAGCGGGCCCCGCGACCCCACCTGGCAGCGACCCTGGCGCCCTGGCGCCCGGCCCCGCCTCGGCCGTGTTGACCGGTTGTTGCCAGCGTGGATAAGTGGCGGCGCCCTGTCGCAAGCCGTTTTCCGTGACCGAAGGCGTATTCTCAGAAATATGCCTTCAGTTTTTCCTCCAGGGGCCTGTTTGCTAAAAAAATCACCGATAGGTCCCTGAACTTCAACCCTTCGTGTCTCGACAATCGTAACTCCGTTTGAGGTAAATCCAACGCCCACGTCTTTGTATCGTCGAGCCCGTTCCGTTACCATCACTTCAACTATGGTTTGACATATTGAAAATGACAATTTTGCCCTTGCCCATAAACAGCCCCCTCCGAGAGAGAACTGTTTCTGGCAAATTTTTCCGCTGTTGTTTATCACTTCTTCCTGGAGTATTTGTCGACCCCCAGGCAAGCCAACCTCTTATCATGATCCCCGAACTTGCATGGTGACTTTGCTTGCACCTTGTGTGTGTGTAGTTGCAGTTGTTTCTTATTGTTTTCGTTGCAGTCATTTCATTATGTTTATCATGCATGCTTGTGTGTTCATGATATCTCTTGCCATGATAATTATAATATTGTTATTGATAATGCCATGTCACTACTCTAATTTATTTTCATGTCATCATTATAAAATGCTATGATGATTGTAATACACCGTGGATATGTTAGTACTTGGTATTATCATGTTCTTTGTGCTATGGTTGCTCACTTGAGAAGTTGATATTTGGTTCATGCGTTGTATGTTGCAAGCTCATTGTTGCATTCATGTTCATGATGATGGAGAAGGAAATAAAATGACTTAATAAACAAACGTCCTCCATCATCGATGGGATCGAGTCATAGTGCCGCCAAATCAAACTTTTTCAGTGCAGCCACATTTGCCGGTATGAGACAACCTTAATGCGATCTATTGTCGTGCCTCTAGTCGGTGCCTCCAACTAGGGAAGGTTATGGGCGCGCGCTACCCTGATCAGGTAGGCGGACATAAGCCTTGTGAGCCCGTTGTTAAGTTTTTGGTACCGGGTCCCAGTGTAGATCATGGCCACGACGGTGGTCTTTGTATCTTTGGTAGACATGGGGCCACCCAAGACTAGCCCAGTAGGGAGTGAGTCGGAGTGGCCGGGAGAGTGTCATGACAGTTGATCGGTTTTGTCAGAATGCCGTTGGTCCACCCGAATGGGATGACGAGGCCATGGGTTCCGTGGTGTGGGTACAGTGCGCTACCTCTGCAGAGTGTTTATAAAGTCTATCGATAGTCGCGTCCTCGGTTATGGGCACAAGTTTGTAGTAGGTCACACTATCGGGTCTTGGTCCAAATGGAGGATAAACCTGAAATAATTAAGATGATTAATGTGGTTGTGATCGCCGTAAGGATCACGGGCCAATTATTGGTCGTGGTTGTGATCGACGTAAGGATCACGGGCCATTTATTTGTCGTGGTTGTGATCTCCGTAAGGATCACGGACCAGTTATTGGTCATGGTTGTGATCACCGTAAGGATCACGGGCCAAATATGGTCGTGGTTTAGTATCGGGTCTAGCAATATTAGCAGTTTCACCCAAGAAAGAGATAACATGCCCATTTAAGTCCTCATCCAAGAGATCTTTAATCATAGCAATACCGGGTTCAACATTAATTTTCTCAGGAGGTGTATAGGTCCTAGTATTACTCTTACGAACAACAGTTGAAGCTTTAACATGATCTTTTATCCTAACAGGAAAAGGAGGTTTTTCAACATAAGCAGTAGGAACAATGGGATCACTATATGTAATAGTCCTTTCTTCGACTGTAATAGGTGTAACTACTTTCACTTCAACAGGAGGATTATATTTAAACCATTTCTCTTTAGGGAGATCAACGTGAGTAGAAAAAGTTTCACAAAAAGTAGCTACTATCTCAGAGTCAAGTCCATACTTAGAGCTAAATCCACGGAAAGCATCGGTATCCATAAAAGATTTAACACAATCGAACTTAGGTGTCATACCTGACTCCTTATCGGAACCCCAATATTCAGAGTTGCATTTAATTCTTTCCAATAAGTCCCATTTGAAATCAATAGTCTTCAGCATATAGGAACCAGCACAGGAAGTATCGAGCAGGTTGCGTTTATCAAGAGAAAGCCGAGCATAAAAATTCTGAATAATCATTTCCCGAGAGAGCTCATGATTGGGGCATGAATATAACATTGACTTAAGCATCCCCCAAGCTTGAGCGATGCTTTCTCCTTCGCGAGGCCAGAAATTGTATATGCAATTACGATCACGATGAACAAGATGCATAGGGTAGAACTTCTGGTGAAATTCCAACTTCAGTCGCTTATAATTCCAAAATCTCGTATCATCACATAGCCTATACCATGTCATTGCATCTCCCTTCAAAGATAAAGGGAAGACCTTCCTTTTGACAACATCATCGGGGATACCAGCAAGCTTAAATAATCCACAAACTTCATCCACAAAGATAAGGTGTAAGTCGGGATGCAATGTTCCGTCTCCTGCAAAAGGATTAGCTAGCAGTTTTTCTATCATACCCGAAGGAATCTCAAAGTGAATATTTTCATAAGGTTCAGTAGGTTGAGGAGCATATCTTTGCTCTTCTGGTTGGGGTGAAGATACCCCAAACAATCCCCTCAAGGGGTTAGTTTCCATAGTGACAAGTAACATAAAATTTCAGCACACTATATAAATGTTTCCTTACCAAGTTCCACTCACCAAAAGCGCTACACTCCCCGGCAACGGCACCAGAAAAGAGTCTTGATGACCCACAAGTGTAGGGGATCTATCGTAGTACTTTCGGTAAGTAAGAGTGTCGAACCCAACGAGGAGCAGAAGAAAATGATAAGCGGTTTTCAGTAAGGTTTTCTCTGCAAGCACTGAAATAGTAGATGATAGATAGTTTTGTGATAAGATGAACAGTAACGAGAAAAAAGTAAATAAAGTAAATAAAGTGCAGTAAGGTGGCCCAATCCTTTATGTAGAAAAGGATAAGCCTGGACAAATTCTATAATGAGAAAGGAGCTCCCGATGACACATTGGGAATTATCGTCAAGCTAGTTTCATCACGTTCATAAGATTCGCATTCGGTACTTTGATAATTTGATATGTGGGTGGACCGACACTTGGGTACTGCCCTAACTTGGACAAGCATCCCACTTCTGATTGACCCCTATTGCAAGCATCCGCAACTACAAAAAGGAGTATTAAGGTAAACCTAACCACAACATTAAACATATGGGTCCATATCAACCCCTAACGAAGCAACGCATAAACTAGGGTTTAAGCTTCTATCACTCTAGCAACCCATCATCTACTTATTACTTCCCTATGCCTTCCTCTAGGCCCAAATAATGGTGAAGTGTCATGTAGTCGACGTTCACATAACACCACTAGAGGAAAGACAACATACATCTCATCAAAATATCGAACGAATACCAAATTCACATGACTACTAATAGCAAGACTTCACCCATGTCCTCAGGAACAAATGGAACTACTCACAAAGCATATTCATGTTCATAATCAGAGGAGTAATAATATGCATAAAGGATCTGAACATATGATCTTCCACCAAGTAAACCAATTAGCATCAACTACAAGGAGTAATCAACAGTACTAGCAACCCACATGTACCAATTTGTGGTTTTGATACAAGATTGGATACAAGAGATGAACTAGGGTTTTGAGAGGAGATGGTGCTGGTGAAGATGTTGATGGAGATTGACCCCCTCCCGATGAGAGGATCGTTGCTGATGACGTTGGTGATGATTTCCCCCTCCCGGAGGGAAGTGTCCCCGGCAGAACAGCTCCGCTAGAGCCCTAGATTGATTCCGCCAAGGTTCCGCCTCGTGGCGGTGGAGTTTCGTCCCGTAAGCTTGCCCACGATTTTTTCCAGGGGAAGGGTGATGATATAGTAGAAGATGGACGTCGGAGGCCCACCAGGGGGCCCAGGAGATAGGGGGCCGCGCCCTACAGGGGGGGAGCGCCCCCTGTCTCCTGGACAGGGTGTGGGCGCCCTGGCCTATTTCTTTCGCTCATAAATTCTTAATAAATCCAAAAAGTTGTTTAATGGAGTTTCAGCACTTTTGGAGTTGTGCAGAATAGGTTTCCAACGTTTGCTCCTTTTCCAGCCAGAATTTCAGCTGCCGACATTCCCCCTCTTCATGGTAAACCTTGTAAAATAAGGGAGAATAGCCATAAGTATTAAGATATAATTTGTAATGACAACCCATAATGCAATACATATTGATATAAAAGCATGATGCAAAATGGACGTATCACACCGGATAGTTTAAATTGGTTGGGCCGAGTTTGACTTTGGGTTTTGGACATATGTGGAAATGAGAAAGTGGCTGCGGGTTTTGGAGCAATATCACTAAGCACTTTGAGCAAGTAGACCATTAAGCAACACCTCATCCCCTTTCAATAGTATTGGCTTTCCTATAGACTCAATGTGATCTTGATCACTTGTGATCTTGGATCACTAAAATGAAAATGAAGAGTCTTGCACTTTTGCCAATCTTTGTCCTTGGCATTTTGAAGGGTTCCACATCTCCTTGTCCTAGCCATGCCATTGTTGAACTTTCTTGAAATATACTTAGATGACAACATTAGTCCAACAACATGTATGTTGGCATGAATTACCAAAATCACCAAGGGAGCAAGTGTGCTTTCAATCTCCCCCTTTTTGGTAATAGATGAAAACATACATCAAAGTTTCAAATAAAGATAGAAATGAGAATGAATCAAAGCTTTGAAGAAAGACATGTGACATGTATGAGCTTCCCCTGACAATGCATCTAGAAAATGATAGCTTGTGAAATGTAGAAGCACATAGTGAAGAGCATACGCATGTGACATGTATCTTAGCTATATGCACTAGAGCAAAGAATGTAATTCTTAGATGTTTCCATGGTCATGACAAGCTTCTTGCTAATATGTGCAAAACAAGAGGTTGTCATGTCCATGAGTGTGATGCATCTACTTACCTTGAAGTTCTTGATCCAACACCTGAAGAAATACACTCGAGAAAACAAGGTTAGATAACACAAGATAATTTCTCCAAAATGGAACATAAGAACCAAAACGAAACCAAGATTGGGATGACATGTAGAAGAGAGTATCACATAGTGATGCATATACTTACTTTGAACTGGAACTGATGAACTGATGCTCAAGTTCCCTTGTGCATCGGTTTGACCAAGAGACCGTAATCGGTGTGACCGAGTTCAATGCTGAAGAAAAACCTTGTCAACTCAGCTCACTAGCAAATTAGTTCTCACAAAGATTTGCAAGGAATTAACAAACTGAGCAAAATCAAGAGACAGACAGACACTAACGGTGAACTTCACTTAGACAGATGTCGGCGACATAGTCACCTATGTTAGAGTATATTGACTTAGGAGTCAAGTGAGATCACTTGATCATAGGTCATACTCATCATTTAAGCTCAAAAATGGGGTTGCCATTTTTCTCTTAAGCATTTCAATGTTTTCACATCTTGTTGAGTTGCTTTAACTCATGTCTTGGAGCAAAGCTTCTCTAAGATCGAGAAACATACCTTGGGTTGTGGTGTTGTAGTTGATCATGTAGTTGAACTTATGTTGGCTGCTCAATGGTAATGTAGTTGGGAGCAAACTTTGAAGTTGAAGTTCATCTACCTACATGGATTAGACTTGCAAGGAACAACATGTGTAAATATATCCAAAGTGACAAGAATGAAGCATGTCTCAAAAAATCGGCAAAGGATATGTGATGTTTCTTGTTCCTTGTTTCGCCAAGGATTGTCAAAACTTGGATTGTGCAAGATTGCTCAATAAGAGTGAGATGCAATCTTGTGATATTAAACTTGTCCAAGTACCTACAAAAGGTTAGATACAATACAAGAGAGTAAAGGTGTCCAAGATGTAAATTGATCATCAAAATATCAATGATTTGTCAAGAATGCGCATGCCCTTCTATGCATCCTAATGAACCTCTAGTTCACATTTGAAGCATCAATGATGTTCAACTCATTTCTCAAGTGACAAAACACCTTCTCATCAAGGGGTTTGGTAAAGATGTCTGCCAATTGCTTATTGGTACGAACATGTTTAAGGTCAATATACCTTTCTCAAGATGATCTCGAACGAAGTGTTGTCGAACATCAATATGTTTTTTCGAGAATGTTGCACTGGATTGTGTGCAATCTTAATAGCACTCTCATTGTCACATAGCAATGGTACATGTCTCACATGCACACCATAATCTTTAATAGTTTGGGTCATTTAAACTGAGCACAACATGAACCAGCGGCAATGTATTCCGCTTCGGCAGTAGATAAGGATACCGAGTTTTGTTTCTTGGAGGACCTAAAATAATGGTTTCAACATGGTAATTTCCATTTTGAGCATAATGGTTCAATATTTTCATGAATAATCGCATTCATCATTCGGAACTAGAATTCGTCCTTACGACGTCACTTCGTACACGAGCTGGTTCTCGACAAATCAAACCTTGATTGATTGTTGGTCTATATCCATCCAACTTACTTATCTTTTGATCAGAGCCCTGCTTCTGATCCCCCGATATGGAAATCATAATGCCTTTGTATTTAAGCTTTGAAATTATCCAAATATTACTATAATTCAATGCCTTTGCATTCTTTCTTCCTCTGGTTGAGTATCGATACTCACATCAGTTCCATTGTAGATCGTCAGGTCCATTATTGGATTATTATCCGACAGTGTCCTTTATATATAATCACCTTGTGAGTTTCTTCCCTGATACATAATGCCTTTGGTAAATTGTATCCTCTACTTTCTCAACCATGCTCTGCTTTCAAGCTTGTATAAATTACTCCTGAAGTCTGCGTTATATGTTCCAAAGATGCTCCGATGGGTTGAACCTATGCCTTCCCTAATCTGTGTGTACTCGAAAGTTATGCGGGTTATACTCTACTGGGTTTTCGTCAGGTGAAATTTCCATGCTACAACTTCTTCGAAAGCGAGAAGTGAATGGAAAGTTGTGCATTGGAGAAGTGGGAGTCAACCTTGAACTTTGTGTTCATGCCCAAGGAAACGATGTAGATCTTATCATAGAAGCTTCTCATAAAAATGATTAACCCCTTGTTATAAGTTCATCTTGTATCTATGGTTTGATCATTTACAAGTGTGATTCTGACCATATTGTTCTCCTTCGATTCCATTTCTCCGACAAATTAAAGCACTCAAGTTCTGCAGATAAATACACCACTTCAACCTCTATTCTGATCTGCATTCGAGTATTACCCTCTGGTATCTCAAGAATATCACCGAACTACATAACTTCTTATGAGTTCTTCATCAACTATTAATTCTCGCCGATTCAAATTTTTCACGGGTTCTGTATAGTTAGACACTCAAGAACACTCAAGGCCAGATGGCTAGCCGACACCTGATAGTTCTTTGCTCCTAGACTTGAGCTCATGATGATAATAGTGTTCTTGAAATATATGTTGCGTACTTTTCCATCAACCACCATGCCATTATTGAGGAGTTGAATGAGAACCCTTAATATCGCCTTATCCGCCTCGTCAAAAAGAACAACACTATACGATTGGCTCCTGACTTGCTCGCTGAGTTGTCCGCCTTCTTAGTAGTTTCGGAAAATCAAATGAAAAAAGTGAGACATGAGAAGATGAGGAAAGAATACCAGGGTTGCAACATCGATACGGCAATGAGCGTGTCGGTATGATGGATAGACCACCAGACAGGTGCGTCTTCCGTCCAACTCAGTCAATCCAGAACATCCTACAACAAACTAGGTTACAGAATATCTATTAGATTGAACAGTAACGTACAATAGGAATTCAGTGAGAGTTATGTTACAATGAATTCGATCAAATTAATTCACCGGTAAATAGTAAGAAGTCACCTTACACAGCACGCTAGCTGATCAGGCGTGGCCGAAATTGACACTGCGCAGTCTGAAACTTGCATGGCATAGCATGATCTATGTTGCTCGGCAGTATGCACGATCTGCATTGCTGGTTTCATCTCTCAGAGACTAGACCGCTGCGCGCTTCTCGGTGGAGCTTCCGGTCACTTCACTCAGCTCCCGGCGCCGGTCGATGAGTCGGTGAGATTCACCAGAGATTAATGTTGCTTCCTAAAAGAAATGATGCTTCAGAGGGGGCTTGCACCAAGTTGGGTTTCTTTGATGATGGAGTGTTATCATCTGTAAAGTCATGTTTGCTATGTGTGTCCTACTTAGCTGGTCTGCCTAGGGGCGCTACGTGTTAGACAAAGAACACGAGAACAGAGGTGTCCATGCCAGCCCCTAGATACAGAAACACAATCGACCTCAAAAGCAGTCATGATTATTCCGACATGGCAACTGAAGGAGCTAGCGGGATGCAATGTCTCTACGAATGTCCACGTGCGCACTAACCTCGATAGAAGACCATTGCTCGGCATGTTTGGGATGTTGTTTAAGATCCGGGGAGCGTGGCAGGCTCGGGGCTGTGGAGTGTGAGGCTGTTCGCGAGGGTAAAAGGCTTCGACGTAGTAGACGAAAATCATACTATCATAGTCATCTCAGGTCGAAACATAGTTTCCATAGAAGATTTTTAGTCACTAGCAGGCACTCAGAGGTTTTCCTCAATCATGGAATTATAAACCTCACCAAGCAAGAGAAAACGATAATTACCGACAAACCCATAAGTTGTACACCCTATGTAAAGAAATATCATGAGTACATACCATTTTGCTACAGGTAATGAATAGCACTTGAAATAAGGGCTTGGTGACTCACTAAAAACACACATATTAATTCGGTCTAATCTGTCCGTTGCCTATGCAAACCGCAAGCTCTAGCTGTGCTTAGTCTGCCACCTGCTCTACTTCAGTACTTGGTACTTCAGCCCCTTCTTGTCGTCGGTGGCATTGATGCAGATGATTGAGCCTTGACACGCTTCTCCATTGACCAGCATGTCCACAAGAACTCTCGTCACATTCTTCTTCATCCACCTCTTAATACGCCTTGCGCCATACACCTGCAATACATAGTCCATGCATGCATCGTAAGCGGGACATACAAGACTAAGCAAATTTGTATGATTTGGTTTGGTAAAAATAACATGTACTTACCGTGTCGTGCGATTCCGACCAAATGACGTCCAAGGCGGCATCTGTTGCAAACAAAGAGATGCCCTTGTTAGCTGCCATAGCAACCACACTCTTCATCTGGATTTTCACGATCTCCCTCAGTTCGTCATGAGAAAGCGGCTCAAATATCACAGTTTCACTCAGTTTGCTGATAAAATCAGGCTTAAGGTGTTTCTCAACCTGCAATAACAAGTAAATATGTTGGTCAGCAGGGTGCCCACCGGTACTTTACAAGGGACGGTTTGGCATACCTGTTTCATGAGAAGACCCCGTGCAGTTTCTATGTTTTCTCCGGCCATTCCAGCTGACCAGTGGCGGAGGACGAAAAAAATTTGAGGTGGGGCGGACACTAAGGCGTAAATTAAATTATAATATGCCGCCATTCATAATATGAAAATACCACTAAGATCACTGAATTGTACATTGTCACACTATTTTACCACACAGATCACAAATTTAGAAATCTATTTTTTCCATAAATTTGCACCTTTACTCTTACCTTTGTTGTACCCTTTCTTTTCTTACCCATCTGCTAGATTTCTACGTTTCCCATTCACTGGAAAAAACGCCGACAATAGCCGCACAAATTACAGTAATAAGCACATCTCTCTCACACACATAAAAAAATAGCTAATCAGTAGAAATCCCAATCCCAGCCTAAGCCTCTCTCATCACTCGATCTTTCACAATTTGTCCCATCCCAATCTCTCTCTCAGTCGCTGACCACAATTGCAGCACACAGCCGCCCGCTTCTCACCAAGGCGTGCATAGAGAGCAATCGGGGCGGTGAAGAAAAATCAAGCCAGCGGATGAGAGGGAATCGGGAAACTGCTGTCCTTTTTAAGGGTAAAAGAATGCACCGGTCTTTTTTTTTTGAGGGAAAAGAATGCACCAGTCGGATGGGAAACTGCTGTTGGGGGAGCAATCAGGGCGCTGCTGGCCCTAGTCGCACTGAGGGCCCAAATAATGCGGCCTGCGTTCGCTCGATGGCCCATTCCCTTTTCTCCTTTTTTTTACCTAGCGAGGCAACCAGGAGCCAGCCAGCCAGCGATCCAGCGATGCGTATACCTGTACAAATTGCATCGTACAAAATCAAGGTAGGGCGGGCGCCCAACCTCGCCCTACCGGGTCCTCCGCCTATGCAGCTGACAGGTTCTCTGCTCCTAGATTAGAGCTCATGATTATGACAGTGTTCTTGAAAGATACGTTCCTACCCTTTCCATCAATCAAGTTGCCGTCATCGAGGAGTTGAATGAGGACCTTGAAAATTGAGGAATGTGCCTTATCCACCTCGTCAAAAAGAACGGCACTATACGGTTGGCTCCTGACTTTCTCGGTAAGCTGGTCTTCTTGCTCATAGCTTCAGAAAGTCAAATGGAAAAGTGAGGCACGAGAAGAAAGTTTCGGAAAGAAATACAAGTGCAAAGAGTGTACAAGTTAAACCTTCCAGGTCCTCCAACTAGACAGGACACAGATGCACTGTCAGCATATTCCGACATGTCAAAGTGGACTAGTGTCTTCTCGTTGTCAAAAAGCTTCTCTGCAAGTGCTTTCGCAAGCTCCGTCTTTCCAACACCAGTCGGGCCCAAAAAGAGGAACGAGCCAATTGGTTTGCCAGATTGGTCAAAGCCGACCCTAGAACGTAGAACTTCTTGCGCAACCAAATTAACTGCTTCATATTGTCCAACTACTCTCTCATGCAATCTGTCTACTATGTGGCTGAAATCCTCCTCCTCTCGGCCAAGTGTATTGATCGGAATTTTAGTCCATCGGCCCACAACCTTGATATAACAATAGAACATGACATGAACATCACACTGAAACAGATGAAACTTACTAATATGGATACGATTTGCAAAGAATGCAAATTTACCTATGCAATATGATATGGACCAACAGTTACCTCCTCCACTGCATTTATAGTGCTAGTTTTTTTATCTTTAACTTTTTTTGGTTGATGCAACTTCACAGAAGTGCATGCCTCGTCCATTAGATCAATTGCTTTATCAGGAAATTGGCGGCCTGATAACAATAAAAATCCACAATCTCTTTAATATGCACAAACCTATCGGGAAGTAAATCGAACTAGTTCTGAATGACTTGACGAACATACCTGTAACGTAACGGTCAGCAAGCTGGGCAGCAGCAACAAGAGCGTCGTCCTGAATTGTCAGGCCATGGTGGTCTTGGTACCGCTACTTCAACCCCTGCAGGATGGCAACGGTCGCCTGCACGCTCGGCTCATCGACATCAACCCTTTGGAATCGTCGCTCTAGCACCGCATCCCTTTCTATGTATTTTCGGTACTCTTTCGATGTGGTAGCACCTATGCAACGGATGCGACCACGGGCCAACGCTGGCTTGAGAATGTTGGCAGCGTCCACAGTGCCACCTCTGTCACCAGCTCCAACAATCATGTGCATCTCGTCTATGAAGAGGATCAGCTTTCCGGCCGCATCCTCCGCCTGCTTGACGGCATTCTTCAAGCACTGCTCGAACATGCCACGCCACTGGGTCCCGCGACCATTGCCCCGACATCGAGCTCCACCACGCGAGCCCCGGAGAGCGTGTCGGGAACCGCCCCAGCAGCGATGCGCTGGGCCAGGCCTTCGACGATGGCCGTCTTGCCGACACCGGCCGGTCCGACGAGTGCTGCGCAGTTCTTGGTCCGGCGGCAGATGATGCAGATGATGCGGTCAATCTCGTCGTCGCGGCCGATGACAGGATCAGACGCGCCCGGCGGCCAAGGTCTTGAGGGTGCCCTTCCTCGAGGAGGAGGGCTTCTTCTCTCTCTCGTACAGGTTCCACGCTGTCCAGGATAAACCAACACTAGTAAGGGCCGATACGCCGATTATGGCCATCTCCACCATCCCTTTTATTAAGGCCATGTTTGTCGTCGTTTCGATCGATAAGCTACGTATTCGAAGAAGAGCGACCTGGTTTGAGCTGGCGTGGCTTTGATCGACTGCTTTGTTTCTCATGGGGACGGGGGGTACACGTATATTTATACAGAGCTAGCGCACCTGGTAAACTACCACTAAGCACTAGTCCTACTTGGACACACCTCATGGTGATTGCTCCTAATATAACATGGGCTAACCCATAACAAATTCGGAGTAGTAATCAAATTAACAGGAATTGCTATATTTCTCAACCTATCGATCATCTGTGAAGGAAATTTTTCCCTAATTTTATATGCAGCATACATGTGCAAGGAAGTTTTCCCATGCTGGTACGCCCCAATGGAGTTTCCTTTTATAGTAAAAGCACACGCAAGGAGGCGCTGCAGGGGAGCGTACCGGCGACGCACTAGGTTTCCCAAGTAGCCCAAGCAGAGCGACAAGGGGGTTTGAGTGGGCGTCGAGACTCCGAGTTTCAAGATCACGTATTGATGGAAGGGAAACGTTGGCTTCCGGCGCACCGGCTAGCAATTGGGCCGGTCTCGTGCCTGACGTTCGATCGCCCCGATCCAGCGAACACCACGCAAGCCACGTGTCCTTTGTTGCTCCTGCAGCTGCCCTCCCGCTCCTATCCTTATCCTATCTATCCTTATCCTATCCTTTCCCATGGACTCCTAGCCGTATCTTCTTTCTTCCCTCTCCTTCAACCTCCCGCCTGCCCCCATCAAGATCTGCTCCTTCTCTTCCCTTTTTCTACAGCAGCCATAGCCGGTGGTGCTTCCTTCCTTTTTTCCATCCTGCACAACCATCATGAGCGGTGCTACTAAAGGCATCGGATGCTGCCCATTTTTCTCTCGCGGAGCTACTGCAAGGGGGTGGTCCTTGCACACGCGCCGCCGCGACAGCCCAAACACCGCTACTGCATGCGGCGACGAGCGTGCTGCAACCAGCGCTCGTTGTCATGGCTGCCCGCAGCTGGTCGCCCTCCTGTCCATGACCATCACAACAAGATTTTTGTTACCACCATGTTGTTTTTTGCTGGAACCGACCCATGTTTTTGCTACCACCCACTCACCTCAAATCTGCTACCATAGTGATTTTTTGCTGGAACCAGCGAACCATTTTGCTACAACCGTTTTGGGTTTCGTTACTACTGGTGTTTTGTGAATTTTTGCTACATCCATCTCCATGACATAGCATGTTTTTTCTAGTCAATTTTGCTACAACCATGTTTTGATTTTGCTGGAAACGAAGACAATTTTTGCTACAATCACATTTTGATTTTGCTGGAACCGGAGATAATTTTTGTTACATCCACCAAACGGCGATGGCTTTCATTTTGCTGCAACCGTCTTGGATTTTTGCTACTATAGGAGTTGCCACTTTGCTACTACCAGAGTCTTGCTCGAAGCATCAAGAGTTTTTGCTATCACTCCCTTTTATTTTTGTTTTGATTTTGCTGGAACCAGCCTAAAAATTGCTCCATCCGTCGTTTAATTTTGCTGGAACTGGCATTTTTTACTTCGCCGGTGGCGGTGAAGGCGGGTGGCGTTTTGCTTCGCCAGCGGCGGCTAGGCTGCGAGCGCCGGCAGCGAGCAGAAGCAACGAGGGTCCAAAGGAGAGCAGGGGGGCTAGCGTGCGGGATCCCGCGAGCTGCGGCGGCGCTCGCTTTTCCCCCCTTTTTTCCCTGTGCGGAGGATGACGAAAGGGGATGCGGGACAGATCAGACGGTCCCGCGCGTCCAGATCGAGCGGCTAGGGTTGGACCGGCCGAAACTCGCGCCGGTGCGCCGGCGCAGAGTACTGCCCTTGATGGAAAGTACAGGAGAACTCACAGAATGACTCACTCATTGGTCACTCCCGCAGGTGGCCAGGAGCGAACCCTAGCCGCCGCCAGAGCCACACCTGGTCATCCCCAACCCCCTCGCCGCCGTCGGTAGGAGCTGCAGGGCAAAGTCCATGCGGCTCGGCGCCGCCGGGGTCCTTCCCTCCTCCCGCTCAGGGTGGTGCGGTGCGAGCCGCTCTGGAGGGAGCTCGGGCGCACTGGTGCTTGAACAGAGCTCGAAAGTACACATGCAACAAAATGAATATCTTCCTTGAAGGAGCGACATAGCATTTGACAATCCTACCTAATTATAATGGTACTAGCATAGCCCACGCGGCGGCACGCCGCGCCCATTGATACATCATATCTATATAGGGTGTGATGTTTATTTATAGTAAGTACTCTTAGGATCGTGCTGATTGGTTCACACAAAATAAGATGAGATGGAAATAGATGTTGATACATGCATAAATTACCAATGTAGGATGATATGATGAAAGCAAGTACATTTATTGCCATCATGCACGATACATGCTATACTAAACAGGAGAACACACTGATACCTATCTGATAAAATCTACCTATTGGAACTGCGCACAGTCTGGATTACAGAACAAACATTACGCGATGACACTACTGTAGCGAGATAGAAGAAGTATATAGACGATTACTTGCTAGATCAGATCATCTAGTGTAGCCTCCAGCAAGATTAGTGCCTGTCATAAAGTGATAGAGTGCTTACGTAACCAAATGTGTCTCCCATGAGCAGGGAAATGCCTAACCTAGCCAACTTATGAGCCTCATAGTTAACCCAAACATATTTGGAGTGCATGTTCAAGGGGCAGTGAAGTTGCTCGCACATAATCAATGATATGTAATTTTAGAAAGAAAAAAACTTCCCGCGGTCAATATCGATCCAGGCCAATACCATCCATGTATAACTGGATTGAATTCGATTGGGAGTCATATCCATGGAATGCTGATTTGTATAATAAACATACATTACTTCATCATTGGCAACTGATAAAAATGCCCCACTATGGTATATCTATCCTTAATATACACTTAATCTCTCAAACTGATAACTTTTGGTTTTTTAAATTTAGCTTCATCTCTGTATGGTATATTTTTGGTTTTTAAAATGTTGGTTTTTTAATGCCCCACTATGGTATACCTTCATCTCTCTAACTGATATTTTTTTTGGTTTTATAAATTTTGTTTTCGAAAATAAGTACAATGCAATAATATAATGCTACACAATGCTTCTTAGGTGGATACATGAGTTTATATGTCATCATTACTGAAAGAACAAAAATGAATGGAAACATGATACCACACCTCATTGCATAGAAGTCAAATTGGCAAAGCAAAGTTAATATTACTTCAGCAATTTTATTTGGCAAATTTAGTAAATGTCTGCTCAAGCACTATTTATCCCATCCACAAGAATCTGCCCCAACCCATGTGATCCTAACAGAAGATAACAATGCGGAAAATTCCCAAGGTAATAACCTCGAAATTAGCAGCAATACATACAAACACTAGTAGAAAAAGGGTCAAACATGAAGCACATTAGTGCCGGTTTGTAAAAAAACCGGCACTAATGTGATCAATAGTGCCGGTTCGAATGGCTATGCATTAGTGCCGGTTCGTAATGAACCTTTAGTACCGGTTCGTGCCACGAACCGGTACTAAAGGGGTGGTGGCAGGCTGGCGTCAGGCCAGGGCCCCACGAGCCCCTTTAGTGACGGTTTGTGACACAAACCGGTACTAAAGGTCTAACCTATAGTACCGGTTTGCGTCACCAACCGGCACTACAGAGTCTTAACCTATAGTCCCGGTTGAAGACACAAACCGGCACTATAGGGCAATTTTCAAACTTAAATTTGGACATGTTTTGCAAAAAGTGTAGGGAAAATGTAAAACGGCTATAACTTTTGCATACGATGTCGGGAAAAAACGTATAATATATCAAAAAATTCAGCACGAAAATCCGCATCCGATGGAGACCGCCTACGGCCTGTTTGGAATTTTTTAGAATCCTCAAATTCCAAAAGGAAAAAAAGATATGGTCAAATTTCAGTTTTTCTAAAAAAAATTGGTTAAATCTGGTCAAACTACTTATTCAAGAAGTATTAATGTTACTACATAATTATTCAAGAATATTAGTGTTACTAAATAATTATTTCAATTTTTTGAATTTTGGTCAAATATGGTCAAACTATGGTCAAACTTATTCAAGAAATATTAGCGTTACTAAATAATTACTGTTTTTTTAGAATAATAGTTTCAAACTCAAACGGTGAAATGTGTGACTTCATGCTCAAGCTAAACTCCTGAGGGTTAATAGGATTAACATCTTACTATTGTCAGGAAAACAACAAGTGCAGACTTGAAAATGAAGGAGAATAGAACCCGAAAGTTAAGCGTGCTTGGGCTGGAGTAGTGAGAGGGATGGGTGACTGGTCGGGAAGTTAGATGATTTGGAATGAGTGATCCACACTTGAGCAGTTAAGAGAGGTGGTGATTAGAGACTAAATTATCAAATTATTCAGAAAAATTAAAAATTGAAAAAAAGTCAATTTTTTTTTCCAAAATTTTCAAAAAAAAAATTCAAAAAAAAATCGGTACTAAAGGTCCCCCATACCAGGGCGTGAGCTCACGCCACGTGGTGGCACTTTAGTGCCGGTTCGTGCCGAACCGGTACTAAAGGGGGGGGGCTTTAGTGCCCACACTTTAGTGCCGGTTCCATAACCGGCACTAAAGGTCCTTACAAACCGGTTTTAAAGGTCCGTTTTCTACTAGTGAAACATGCACTCAAGAAGAAGCTAGCTCTATTAATACTTCCCTCATGGATCTTCACATATCACTACAACCGCATGCAAACACGTGCAAATGAAATGCGTGACATCCATCCAAACAGGAGACTAACCAGTCGGACATAGTCAAATCAGATTTGGAATCCATGCAACGCACATTTCATCCGATATCCGAACCAAATTCGGAAACGCCACCCTGGAGTGTACACGCCCAGGTCCCTCAATAGTTATCATGTCATGGCCAAAAGGAAGACTTCTAGAACCACACGACGATCAAGCAGAACATGACAGACCTGACCCACAGCATGATCGGTTCCGGATGCATGTAGTGGTTGGCTACGTTCGACTTGATAACGTCTATGCAAGTATGCATGAGAATATGAAGGTGATGTGACTACGTGCGTGAGAATTTGTTTTCAAAATAACATGATTAGTAGAGGATATTTACAGCCCTGCTCCTGAAATTTCAGACGGAATTCGCGTTGAGCGCATTCTCAGTTTCAAGCTCTCACTCGTCATAGTCAGTAGCGCGGGTCATTTGATCGGCTCTGCTGCTAGTTGTTGTTCTTGCTGCCGTCATGCTCCTTGCCGGACTGGTTGCCATGGTAGTTGTAGTTTCCGCCGTCGCGCGCGCCGGTGTACTGGCCGCGCTGGTAGTTATTGATGTTGCAACTGCCGTCACGTGCCTGGCCGGACCGCGGCTGCTGCTGGTTCTGCGTGTGATCGATGTCAGCGGGCGCTGCAGGCTCTTGACCTACGCCCAGGCCTCTAATTGAAAGAACTTGTTCCACCAGCGGTTGACATTCTTGCGGCGCTGGAACATGCGGCTGGAGCACCGGCGGGAGGCG